>NC_069100.1:6451033-6463533 GCF_947172395.1 Bicyclus anynana
TACGGTGATGTCATCCGCGTACGCAACAACCTTGACCCCCCCCGGTTGCGGCAACCGAAGCAAGTCGTCGAGCAGGACGTTCCACAAAGTGGGACCCAGCACGGATCCCTGAGGACATCCCATCGTGGACACCTTCCACTGCACCCGGTCACCGACGAACATCCCCACACGTCTTCCGCGGAAGTAGTCCGATAACATCCGATAGATGTTAGGCGGACAACCGCCTCGCTTGCACTTGAGGAGAATCATCGGCCACCAGGCATTGTCGAAGGCACCAGAGATGTCCAGAAAAATCGCTTGAACGTACTTTGATGAAACTTTCTTTGCCGTGCTTAGGATCTCGTTCAACGCCGTTACGGTGGACCTGCCCCTTGTAAAGCCGTGCTGGCAGGGGGAGATCCCACTGGTAATCTGGGGCGCACACCATAATAAGACGCGTTCTAAAATTTTACCAAAAACAGGGAGGAGCGTGATCGGGCGATACGCCTTCGGGTCGGACATTGGCTTACCGTTGCCTTTCGGCAGAACGATAAGCCTCCCATTCTTCCATACGTCGGGAAACACCCCTTCTTGCACACACTTTCCAATCACGTACACGAGTTCCGCAGCCGCTACAGTCCATATACGCTTCACCATTCGTGCCGTGATCCCATCGATCCCCGGTGCCGTGTTAGGCAGGGACCTAACTATGCCTCCCAGCGCGTCACGACTGGGTGAAGACGCGTCGCAGCCAGTCGGAATGATGGAGGCCACGATCCGGACCTCCCTGTGGTACGCTGAGTCCCCAGACGGGTCGTCGTCCGGACACAGAGCGCGCAGCAGGTTATCCACGGCCTCACCGACACTCACCGGATGGCTGTCCGCATACCGGATGCCGTTGATGACGTTAGCGGGAGGACGGAACCGCCCGCTGGCAGCCCGATACGCCTGACCATAAGGGTCGTCGTTACCCGACTCAGCCATCCGGAGATGGAAGCTGTTCTGCGTCTCCACCATTAGGTGTCTATACTTCCTGCGTTCCTCGTGGAATGTGCCTCGTATCCTCTCTTCCTCCGGCCCACCCACTCTTCTCGCTTTCAACCACTTGCAGCGAAGCCGACCGACTTTCCTGCGCATGGCGTCCAGACTGTCGTTCCACCATTCATATCCTCTATCTCTGTTCCTACCACGCAATCCCAGGCATTCATAGGCAGAACACGACACTGCGTCTGTGAAGTCTCGGGCGAGGCCCGATGCATCCTTTCGCATGTCCAGGTTGCCTACTCGCGCGCTGACCGCGGATTGGAAGCGGGACCAATCCACCCCGTTCTCCCGGTAGCGCGGCGGCCCACCGTCGACAAGCTCAGCGCATGCTGAACCCCGGCGTGAAGGGCCATCTATTCCTGTGACGTCGAAGGTGATGATGCGGTGGTCGCTTGTGGACATCCCGACGCGCACTCTCCAGTTCGTCACTCTGACGCGTTTAGTGGTGAGTGTCAGGTCGACGTTTGACTCACCGTTGGGGCCGCTGAAGGTTGCAGGCTGGCCCTCAACATTTTGGAGGACCAGATCCCGGGTTGTGAGGAATTCTTCCACGGACCTTCTTCGGTGTTCAACCTCCGGACCCCGGCCTGTGTACTGGTGGGGAAGGCTATACCACCATGGAGAGTGCGCGTTGACATCCCCGCCAAAGATGATAGGTACTCCACGCCCTAGGGAGTCCAGTACCGTCTCCACGTGCGCCAAGTGCCCGTCTATGGATTCGCAGTACTGGAAGTAGCTTGATATTAGCGCCACTTCCAAGGCACCCCTTCTTAGCAAGGCGACCATGCAGTGGCTAGTGGACAGGTGGTCAAGGGCCACCACTGCCAAATCCGACGCCACTACTACGATGCCGGCCATAGCTGAATCACCGTGCTGGATGAGGCCGGGGAGGGGCTGAGAGTGCTGTTCTTGGATAAGAACAACGTCCAGCCCCAGCTCCCGCGCGAGCGACGGAAGCTCACTCGTAGCCAGCACTGCGCCATTTAAGTTGAGCTGTCCGATCTTCATAATTGTTGGCCCACTAGGGGCGGCCATAGTTGATAGACTGGACTGCCCGCTGCTCTGCGTAGTGTCTTGCTGGGCAGTCCCTTGACGCAGTGGGGTGGAGACCGGCGCCATCGCGGCCAAATTTGTGGCAGGTGGCGCATCTTGTCGCTTCAGCCTTGCACGAGTCCTTCCTGTGTCCGGTCAAGCCACACTTCCCACAGGTCTCCTCCTTGGACTTGCAATATTTTTCCGGGTGCCCGTACATTTGGCACTTGGAGCAGCACGTTACCTGGAGGTAATCTGTCACCTCGACCGCTTGCCAGCCTATGAATAGGCGCTCTTTTCTTAGCAATACCTCCCTAAGGGCGGGCGAGCACTCCACTACTACATTCGTGGTACCCTCACGGCCACGCCTCTTATAAAGCTTCGCCTGTGCTTTCAATTTCTCAACTGTCCATACGGAACCGCGCAGGTTCTGGTCGTGTATGGCCTCGATTATGCTGTCCGGCGAAGGGTCACCGTCCACGCCCCTAATGCAGAGCCTGGGCTGGTTGCGCTTTGGCTCACTGACCCGTAAGGTTGGAGGGGCCGCGCTGCGTAGACGGACGGCAGATTCATTAGAGGTCGTTTGCACAATAACCCCAGCGTTCCCAATCTTCCGTACTTTTGTCACTTGGACATCCAGGGCACGCGGGTCAACGACCCTCTTTAATTCCGCCTTAGTGTCCTCAGCAGTCTTCAACTTGTCCACACTGTCGGCGGCCGGGTAGAATGCCAGCACCGGGCCTTGCTCCTGAGGGATGGGGACCGAGGTGGCACCTCTTTTGAACTTCAGCGCCGTTGCGTATGAAGGCGCTGCTGGAGCTGCTGCTGGGGCTGCTGCTGGGGCTGCTGCTGGGACAGACGGGGGGGGCGACAGGAGGGCGCGGGCTTCTAGGTTTGCTATTTTCAATTGTGCGCGGCCTAGTTCAGCCTCCGTTTCCGCTAGCCGTAGAGTGAGGGCTGCGACCACCGCCAGCGTGTCTTGGACGCTGTCTCTGATTGAGTTTGTACTCTCCTTATTTAACCTCGACAGTGAGCTGCTGATTACAGTGCCGATGGATTGTAGCTCGGTGTTAACTCGGTCCAACAGCTCCAACTTTGAGCAGGTCATTAGCGCCCGTTTCCTGGCACCTTGCTCGTCCTCCGAGTCAGAGGTCGGCTGCGACGGAGTTGCAGCGGTTATCTGACGGCGCTGCATCTGCGGCGCCGGTGGCGGGGGCGCCTGCATACCTGGTCGGCACAAGCGCACCTTCTCAGTCGGTTGGTGATCCCCCGGCGACGTGAGTGGGCGCTTCAGGGCAGCAGTAGGCGGCTGAGGGCGACCCGAAGCGACGGTTGGCGTGATCGCCATATCATCATCTGGTCTGAGCGCTGCGAAACCTGAAGGTGGGGTCCGAGAAAGGGCGGCACGCGGGGTAAAGGGAGACCCCGCAGGCCCTCCGCGATCCTCCTCATCACTGTCCATAGCGCGCCTTCGTGCAGAGACCAAGTGTTAGGCTGCGCAGAGTTCGTGTATTGAGCTGCGCAGAGTTCGTGTATTGAGCTGCGCAGAGTTCTTGTAACGAAACGGCCGAACCAAACTGAAGTTGGTCCGACTCAGTGTCCACCAGCTGCCAAAGTCAACTCAACTTCAACGTCACTGTTAACGTCAAACGTCACCGTCAATGTCAAAGTCAACGTCACCGCAACTGACAACGTCACTGTCAATGACACTATAACCTAAAAACCACGTGCGAACATGTGCGTCGCACGTGGTAGCCTAAACTAACTATCTAACCTAATAGTAGTGCACAGGTATGCCCTAACCTAAACCTAAATTATATACACTACGCAAATTGTCAAATATAATACTAACAAGATTTTACACGACTAATTACAAGTAAAACTATGCTAACTTAACCTAACTTAACTGATGGAGTCCTGTCTCGTGATGATCCCTGTGCTCCCGAGGGATGAACGTCCAACCAGGGGGTAGGCGGCGTTAACACAAGCACATTGAGCACTTTCACGTTTGCGAAGCACTAATATTTCCGAGGAAATGAATTTATGAGATCGAAAAATTCGCGGAGCTCGCGCAAACACGTCCGACCGCTGCGGGGGACAGCGGGCATCTCGTTAATCCATTCATGCGCGTCACTAATTAGATGACGAGGCATTTGGCTACCTTAAGAGAGTCATAGTTACTCCCGCCGTTTACCCGCGCTTGCTTGAATCTCTTCACGTTGACATTCAGAGCACTGGGCAGAAATCACATTGCGTCAACACCCGCGAGGGCCATCGCAATGCTTTGTTTTAATTAGACAGTCGGATTCCCCTTGTCCGTGCCAGTTCTGAGCTGACCGTTGAACGGCGGTCGTACAGAACCGCGCCGGTCGCGCACGAGACGAAACCGACGCGGCCTTACGGCTAGGAAGATCCGCGGAAGGCCGGAACGCGGGTCCGGATTCCGCCCGAGCGCCCCGAGAGACGCACGAGCATCGACCAGGCCCGGCACCGGCCGCATCCGCTTCCCGTCCAAACCCGACACGCCCCGGTCCTCAGAGTCAATCCTTATTCCGAAGTTACGGATCCAATTTGCCGACTTCCCTTACCTACATTATTCTATCGACTAGAGGCTCTTCACCTTGGAGACCTGCTGCGGATATGGGTACGAACCGGCGCGACATCTCCACGTACATCCCTCACCTGAATTTTCAAGGTCCGCAGAGAGTATCCGGACACCGCCGCAAATGCGGTGCTCTTCGCGTTCCGAACCATATCTCCCTTCTATAGGATTCCATGGAACTCGAACGCTCAGGCAGAAAAGAAAACTCTTCCCGGACCCCTCGGCGGCGTCTTCAGGCCACTTTGGGTTACCCCGTCGAACGCTCGCTTTGAAACGAGGGAACGATTGTTGAAACGGTTCCGCTGCCGGGTTCCGGAATAGGAACCGGATTCCCTTTCGCTCAACGGGCGTTGTTTGTCACAAAAGAAAACACGCCGCATCGACATAAGATCTCTCCTTGAGCTTAGGATCGACTGACTCGCGAGCAACTACTGTTCACGCGAAACCCTTCTCCACGTCAGTCCTCCAGGGCCTCGCTGGAGTATTTGCTACTACCACCAAGATCTGCACCGACGGAGGCTCCAAGCGGGCTCACGCCCAGACCCTTCTGCGCTCTCCGCCGCGCACGTCCTACTCGTTACGGCATAATGACGCGCGTCCGAGGAGCGCGCGTCCCACTTGCCCGTAACGGTATTGTATAGGCAAAACGCTTCAGCGCCATCCATTTTCAGGGCTGGTTGCTTCGGCAGGTGAGTCGTTGCACACTCCTTAGCGGATTCCGACTTCCATGGCCACCGTCCTGCTGTCATGAGCGACCAACGCCTTTCATGGTGTCCCATGAGCGTTTTTTAGGCGCCTTAACACTACGTTTGGTTCATCCCACAGCGCCAGTTCTGCTTACCAAAATTGGCCCACTTGGCACCGTCATCAGATCTCCGGCTTCATCGTTCGAGTAAGCCGGAGCTCTCACCCATTTAAAGTTTGAGAATAGGTTGAGGTCGTTTCGGCCCCAATGCCTCTAATCATTCGCTTTACCGGATGGGACTGTCGCTGTCGACGCCAGCTATCCTGAGGGAAACTTCGGACGGAACCAGCTACTAGATGGTTCGATTAGTCTTTCGCCCCTATACCCAGTTCCGACGATCGATTTGCACGTCAGAATCGCTACGGTCCTCCATCAGGGTTTCCCCTGACTTCGACCTGACCAGGCATAGTTCACCATCTTTCGGGTCCCAGCATCTGTGCTCGGAGCGCGCCTGCATTCACGGATTGGAAACGAGACGCCTCGGGAGTGCGGGAGGCCGACCGGGACCGGCGCTCCATCCTCCCTACGTTCACTTTCGTTGCGCCTTTCAGTTTTGTGACAAAGACAACTCAATGACTCGCACACATGCTAGACTCCTTGGTCCGTGTTTCAAGACGGGTCCTGCGAGTGCCCGAAAATGACTCATCGCAGACTGAGACGCGCACGGTCCGAGACGTCACGGCTGCGACAGCAGCGGCGCCGCGTCGCGGTCCGCGCTCAGGCAGGACCGCGACCTTCAGTGTGTACGGCGCGAGCTTGCGTCGGGCCGGACGCGCGCGAGGCGCGTGCGCGGTTCACTTCTATACCGTCCGACAGCCGGCCGGCCACCGTCGCGGTCCAGCGGAGGGCGCGAGCCCGCCGCTGGGCGAATCGGACGGCGCTCAAGCCGACGTCGAACGGGTCGCGATGCATTACTGAGAGAGAAGTGCACGACGCCGACGGTACTGGACGGACGCGACCCGTGCCGCGCCGCGGCACCCGCGAGGGGGCACGCGCGCGACATCGAGGCGCGCGCCCGCGCGCCGTCGGATGTCGATGAATCTCTCCGTTCGTTCATTCGAGTTTCGCAGGTTTACCCCTGAACGGTTTCACGTACTCTTGAACTCTCTCTTCAAAGTTCTTTTCAACTTTCCCTCACGGTACTTGTTCGCTATCGGTCTCGCGGTAATATTTAGCCTTAGATGGAGTTTACCACCCACTTAGGGCTGCACTCTCAAGCAACCCGACTCTGAGGAGCGTCCCTCTCGCCGCCTCGCTCCGTCGCTACGGGCCTGGCACCCTCTACGGGAAAGCGGCCCCGTTCAAGACGAACTTTGACGGGAGCGGCGACGGCGAGATAGCGGAACCTCCCGAACACCACATCTCCCGCGACCGTTAAAGCCGCGCGATTCAGTGCTGGGCTGATTCGCGTTCGCTCGCCGCTACTGACGAAATCCTGGTTAGTTTCTTTTCCTCCGCTTACTAATATGCTTAAATTCGGCGGGTGATCCTCCCTGATCTGAGGCCAACGATAAAAGTGGAGGCAGACGCGATATCCGTCGGCTCGACGGCGCCGTTCGCGCACGCGAGCGCGCTCCCCCGCCGCGAGGCGAGAGGGGCGCGCCGCGAGAGCGCACGGCGCCGCCGCGCGAGTCCGGACGTCGAGTCCGCCTACGCGTGCGCGTCAGCGGCACGCACGTACACGTGCGCGCGTACGTCGCCACAGATTCACCGTAAACGGAAGGGTCGGTGGGACGAGCGCGCACGGACGCACGCACACGCACACACGTGTGATATTTTTGAGCGGACCTGCGGAGCGCGTGCGCCGCCGCCGATCGAGAGACACTCTCGTCGAACGGCGCACGCACGCACTGCACCGGACGCGCCACGTGTCGCACTGTGTGGACAGTGTGGTGTGTGTATTTATGCAGCCGGCCCTCAGACAGGAGTGGTCCTGGATGTTTCTCCACGGACCGAAATGTACGTTCGAAATGTCGATGTTCAAATGTGTCCTGCAGTTCACACTATGACGCGCAGTTAACTGCGTTCTTCATCGACCCGCGAGCCAAGTGATCCACCGTCCAGGGTAATGGTTTTCGTTTTCTCGTTTTTTGTTGTGCACATGCGTTGTCGTTTTGTTGGGTGGTACGAGTGAGCGAGTGAGTGAGTGAGTGAGTGAGTGAGTGAGGTTAGATCGGTGCGTCTCTGACAACACGAGCACGCGCAAACGCAAACATGTGCGTACGCGGTACGTTAATGATCCTTCCGCAGGTTCCCCTACGGAAACCTTGTTACGACTTTTACTTCCTCTAAATGATCAAGTTTGGTCAACTTCCCAGCAACGCCGACGGCCGTGAAGCCACCGCGTGTCGGTCCGAAGACCTCACTAAATCATTCAATCGGTAGTAGCGACGGGCGGTGTGTACAAAGGGCAGGGACTTAATCATCGCGGGCTTATGACCCGCGATTACTAGGAATTCCTCGTTTATGGGGGATAATTGCAAACCCCAATCCCCAGCACGAAGGAGTTTCAACGGGTTGCCCGGGCCTCTAGGCCAGGGAGAACATGCTGATTCCTTCAGTGTAGCGCGCGTGCGGCCCAGGACATCTAAGGGCATCACAGACCTGTTATTGCTCAATCTCGTGCGCCTCGAAGACGCCGGTCCCTCTAAGAAGAACTTTAATACGCCGCCAGTGAGTTGCGCGACCGGAGTCGCGCACAGGGACAACCCACCACCTCCCATGGCCCTTTCAACCTCTCGGTAATTTGGGCCGAATCGAGGGAGGGCGAACCCGGTACTTGCTCTTTGCGTGTTCCCGGGACGCCTTCTTGACTCCCTACAAGTTGTTTTCTCTTTTCGCTCCTTGTCCCTTGATACTCACTCTCCCCCTTCTGGGGCTGGACGACACACGACGTTGAGATCCGCTTGCCCGCCGCGGTCCATGCATCACCTTCGACCGGTGGTCAACGGTCCAGAGCGCTCCGCCTCGCGTGCCACCGATGCGCGAACTCCCGTAGCTTGCCGAAGTTGACCGCCGAGCTAACGAGATCCTGGTAGTACACCGGTCCCGCCTCTTCTCTGACGATCCCTTCCAACATTGCACTCCGGAGGTCCTCGTACTCGCCGCATTCCCACAGGACATGGTGGAGGTCTTCCTCCGCCAGCCCACACACACAGTCGCCAGTCTCGCTGAGGCACATGTTACGCAGGCGCTTCCGGAAGCAGCCGTGACCCGTCAGGACCTGCGAGGTCTCATAGTCCGGCGCGACCCAGGTCGCCCTGAGTCGGCCAGCCACGTCCGGGAAAAATCGACGTAGTTCACTTCCCTTCGTCTCATTCGCCCATCGCTCCTGCCACTCGCGGGTCATGGCCGACCCGATTTCTAGCTTACGCCTGCTCCACTCCCCTTTGGCCGCGGTACTACGCGCCGCATCCAGCCTGGCAGCACGGATCACCTCGAGATCTGCCGGCAACACGCCCGCCAGAACGGCGAGCGCAGCGGCGCTGTTCGAGCGGTAAGCCTTGGTCAGAAGAACCAAGGCCGGCCTTTGGGCCCTGATAAGGGTCGTCCGAACGACGTAGAGCGTTGCCCTCTGAGCCCAACACGCCGCAGCATACACGACCGTCGCTACAAAGGTGCCGTAGTAGAGGATCCGCAGCGCAGGGTACCTAACACCCCATGAGGTGGTAGATACCCGGAGTCGCGCACACCTAAATGACGACGCCTATTTAGCAGGCTAGAGTCTCGTTCGTTACCGGAATTAACCAGACAAATCGCTCCACCAACTAAGAACGGCCATGCACCACCACCCACCGAATCAAGAAAGAGCTGTTAATCTGTCAATCCTTCCGGTGTCCGGGCCTGGTGAGATTTCCCGTGTTGAGTCAAATTAAGCCGCAGGCTCCACTCCTGGTGGTGCCCTTCCGTCAATTCCTTTAAGTTTCAGCTTTGCAACCATACTCCCCCCGGAGTCCAAAATCTTTGGTTTCCCGGAAGCTGCCCGCCGAGCCATTGTAGTAACGTCGGCGGATCGCTAGATGACATATTTACGGTTAGAACTAGGGCGGTATCTAATCGCCTTCGAACCTCTAACTTTCGTTCTTGATTGATGAAAACACCTTTGGCAAATGCTTTCGCTGATGTTCGTCTTGCGACGATCCAAGAATTTCACCTCTAACGTCGCAATACGAATGCCCCCAGTTATCCCTATTAATCATTACCTCGGAGTTCTGAAAACCAACAAAATAGAACCGAGATCATATTCTATTATTCCATGCACGAAATATTCAAGCGGCATTTTGAGCCCGCTTTGAGCACTCTAATTTGTTCAAAGTAAAATTGTCGGCCCATCTCGACACTCAACGAAGAGCACCGCGATAGGATTTTGATATTGAACCGTCGCGTTAACGACGGCTCACCGACGATATGCTCCGCAGACGTGTCAGTATCACCGCGGATGCGGTGCACCGACAGCGCGGCGCACAAATGCAACTACGAGCTTTTTAACCGCAACAATTTTAGTATACGCTATTGGAGCTGGAATTACCGCGGCTGCTGGCACCAGACTTGCCCTCCAATTGTTCCTCGTTAAAATATTTAAAGTGTACTCATTCCGATTACGAGGCCTCGTAAGAGTCCCGTATCGTTATTTTTCGTCACTACCTCCCCGTGCCGGGAGTGGGTAATTTGCGCGCCTGCTGCCTTCCTTGGATGTGGTAGCCGTTTCTCAGGCTCCCTCTCCGGAATCGAACCCTGATTCCCCGTTACCCGTGACAACCATGGTAGTCGCAGAAACTACCATCGAAAGTTGATAAGGCAGACATTTGAAAGATGCGTCGCCGGTACTGGACCGTGCGATCGGCAAAAGTTATCCAGATTCATCAAAATTAACGACTTCGGACGCGAGGCCCTCCGTCGATTGGTTTTGATCTAATAAAAGCACTCGTCCCATCACTGGTCAGAGTTCTGATTGCATGTATTAGCTCTAGAATTACCACAGTTATCCAAGTAACCGAGTAAGATCTAAGGAACCAAAACTGATATATTGAGCCATTCGCGGTATCGCCTTAATACGGCTTGCACTGAGACATGCATGGCTTAATCTTTGAGACAAGCATATAACTACTGGCAGGATCAACCAGGGAGCAGATATTGATATTATTATCTAAGCTCTCTTCCCCCCGCCACACGACCCACAAACACACACCCACACTTCGTCCCCAACCCGGAAGCTCGACGGACACACGTCGCACGCGACAGGCGGGGGAGTGGGTGGTGGTGTGCGTGCGTGGCAGAGGGCCTCTGAAGCACGTGATCGCGCCACGGCTCCGGCGAACGGAGCGCGGCGCGGTGCCCGACATTGTGCAAGAAGAGCGTACACGACGCAATCTCACAGGACACGTCCTCCGACCGCACAGAAAAGTATGCCATTAGACACTCTCGCAGTGCTGTCGTCGGGTCCCAAAGAAACTTGAACGTTCTATGAACGAGACGTACATACCACACACGGCGCTCCACTGCTAGAGTGAAGCCGTAAGTGTTTTAACAGTGACTCTGCGGAAAACCACACGTGGGTCGTCGCCCGGAGTGTGAGAGACCGTCATCCAGACTCTCTGATTGCTCAATCAAGTTGGGAGTACACATTGTTCCAGGGCGACACACGATGCCGCCCCGCACACAGTAAATCAAGCTACCGACACCGTGGTTTGTGAATTTCTCGCCGTACGACGATTATACATACTACACGGGGTGTGGAAAAGCGTCAAACGCGATTCCGTCGGTTGCAACGCCGTTGTTTTTTTTTTTTTTGAACGTACGCGCGCGCACGCACCACGTTGTACATTCGTATATATACATACGTACACACACATATAAATTAATATATTAACATGTACGTACGTACACGTATATATTCAATTCAAACGTATCGCAAAAACACGATAACGCGCGCACACGCACAACACGCGCCGTGTCACGTCGACACCCGAGAAGAAAAGCGAGCGCCACCAGACTCTCACACAATCACCTCAAACGTCGACGCGCCACGACCCTGTCATAGTAGTAAACGCGCTGACGGCGCAATCTGTGTACATGTGTATGTGTTATTTTGAACGAATCAAAAAATCGAGCCGTTCGTTTATTGTGTGTCCCGAAAACGGGCCGGAAAAACATTTTCGACTACGAAAATGACTCGGAGGGGGGGGGGGGGGCGGGGGGGGTGGGGGGCGGTCGCCGCCGCCGCGGTTTGGGGGGGTTTTGGCGGATGGGGAGGTGTTTCGTGAACAACTTTTTCTACACTTTCTACTCGACTAGTTGTTGTTGTTGTTGTTGTTGTTGTTGTTGTTGTTGTTGTTGTTGTTGTTGTTGTTTAGGGTATTTACATTTTTAACCGACTTCAAAAAAAAAAGGAGGAGGTTAAGGTTAACCCAAGTGTTCTTAGTTAGGTGAAATGAAAAAATAAAAAAAAAAAACCAACAACACTACCTGTGAGACGCTATATAGAGTCGAAGTGAAAAAAAACTTTTTTTTTTTTTTTTTACTATTGCAACATGTTATTGTAACGTGCAACCAACAAATATATCTATCGTAACTGAAAAGGTGTGAAATAAATAAATAAATTAAACAAATAAAAAAACCCGACTGCATAAATTATACAAAAACTGAAAAGAAAATAACAAGCTCAGTCCACGTGTGTAGAAAGCAATTAGAAAATTAGAAAATTAGAAAACAGTCGGGACCTATTATTATATTGAATAGAATGATGTTCGTCTACATTTTTTTACAGGTCCCGACTGTTTAAATAATTTATTTATTTACACTGTACGATATGTGAAAGCATGAAATCTAATTTTATGCAACTGGTTACGAAAATAATGAAATTAAATTATCATAATAGTACAGCGGTGTATATCGTAGTATTTAACAAATTAACAAAACTTAACATTAGTTAGTGATAATAATTTAATAGGTTTAACCTTGGTAAGCACAATATTGAACGATTCACCACTATAGTTAAAAACGAAAAAATATGTGAAAAAAAAATCAAGAGCTTTTCAAAGTTTGTATTTTAATTTTTTAATAAAACATGACACTGGATTGGCACCGCCTTCAAACTGA
>NC_069100.1:6466033-6493533 GCF_947172395.1 Bicyclus anynana
ATCTGGATCAAGCCAGCATTTGCCCTTTTGCTCCACGCGAGGTTTCTGTCCTCGCTGAGCTGGCCTTAGGACACCTGCGTTATTCTTTGACAGATGTACCGCCCCAGTCAAACTCCCCGCCTGGCAGTGTCCTCGAACCGGATCACGCGGGAGTTGTGAGGCGACGAGCGTTGCCGCCACGCCGCCACTCTGCACGCTTGGAACGAAACACCGTACGCCCGCCGATATAATCGACCGCGCACCGCTTCCGCCCAACCGAGTAAGTAATGAAACAATGAAAGTAGTGGTTTTTCAGCGACGACCGCGAACGGTCTCCCACTTATGCTACACCTCTCATGTCTCCTTACAATGCCAGACTAGAGTCAAGCTCAACAGGGTCTTCTTTCCCCGCTGATTCTCCCAAGCCCGTTCCCTTGGCTGTGGTTTCGCTAGATAGTAGATAGGGACAACCCACCACCTCCCATGGCCCTTTCAACCTCTCGGTTATTTGGGCCGAATCGAGGGAGGGCGAACCCGGTACTTGCTCTGTGCGTGTTCCCGGGACGCCTTCTTGACTCCCTACAAGTTATTTCTCTTTTCGTTCCTTGTCCCTTTTCTTCACTCTCCCCCTTCTGGGGCTGGACGACACACGACGTTGAGATCCCTGTGCCCGCCGCGGTCCACGCCTGATTCTGCATCACCTTCGACTATTGTGGTCCACGGTCCAGAGCGCTCCGCCTCGCGTGCCACCGATGCGCGAACTCCCGTAGCTTGCCGAAGTTGACCGCCGAGCTAACGAGATCCCGATAGTACACCGGTCCCGCCTCTTCTCTCACGATCCCTTCCAACATTGCACTCCGGAGGTCCTCGTACTCAGCACATTCCCACAGGACATGGTGGAGGTCTTCCTCCGCCAGCCCACACGCACAGTCACCAGACTCGCTGAGGCACATGTCACGAAGACGCTTTCGGAAGCAGCCGTGACCCGTCAGTATCTGCGAGGTCTCATAGTCCGGCGCGACCCAGGTCGCCCTGAGTCGGCCAGCCACGTCCGGGAAGAATCGACGAAGTTCGCTACCTTTGGTCTCATTCGCCCATCGCTCCTGCCACTCGCGGGTTATGCCCAACCCGATGTCCTGCTTGCGCCGGCTCCACTCCCTTTTGGCCGCGGTACTACGCGCCGCATCCAGCCTGGCAGCACGGATGACCTCGAGGTCTGCCGGCAACACGCCCGCCAGAACGGCGAGCGCGGCGGCGCTGTTCGAGCGGTAGGCCTTGGTCAGAAGGACCAAGGCCGGCCTTTGGGCCCTGATAAGGGTCGTCCGAACGACGTAGAGCGTCGCCCTCTCTGCCCAACACGCCGCAGCATACGTGACCGTCGCTACAAAGGTGCCGTAGTAGAGGATCCGCAGCGCAGGGTACCTAACACCCCAAGAGGTGGTAGATACACGCGAAATCTTGCCGAAGCAGTTCGCAGCGCGCTCACCAATCGATCGCGCATGCTCGGCGAAGGACAGACTTGAGTCGATTGTTACGCCTAGTACGACGGTATGCCGCACCGACTTGATCGACGCACCGCCAAGCTTGATCACTGGGGCCCGCTGGAGCTTCCCTCTGAGCGTCACCATTTGGGACTTGTGCGGCGCGAACGCGAGGCGGTTCCGTTGAGCCCAGTTCTCAAAGAGGGCGATAGAGTCGGCCGCAGCCAGCTCAATCGCACGCCTGGAGTCAGCTTCGATCAGTACGGTGATGTCATCCGCGTACGCAACAACCTTGACCCCCCCCGGTAGCGGCAACCGAAGCAAGTCGTCGAGCAGGACGTTCCACAAAGTGGGACCCAGCACGGATCCCTGAGGACATCCCATCGTGGACACCTTCCACTGCACCCGGTCACCGACGAACATCCCCACACGTCTTCCGCGGAAGTAGTCCGATAACATCCGATAGATGTTAGGCGGACAACCGCCTCGCTTGCACTTGAGGAGAATCATCGGCCACCAGGCATTGTCGAAGGCACCAGAGATGTCCAGAAAAATCGCTTGAACGTACTTTGATGAAACTTTCTTTGCCGTGCTTAGGATCTCGTTCAACGCCGTTACGGTGGACCTGCCCCTTGTAAAGCCGTGCTGGCAGGGGGAGATCCCACTGGTAATCTGGGGCGCACACCATAATAAGACGCGTTCTAAAATTTTACCAAAAACAGGGAGGAGCGTGATCGGGCGATACGCCTTCGGGTCGGACATTGGCTTACCGTTGCCTTTCGGCAGAACGATAAGCCTCCCATTCTTCCATACGTCGGGAAACACCCCTTCTTGCACACACTTTCCAATCACGTACACGAGTTCCGCAGCCGCTACAGTCCATATACGCTTCACCATTCGTGCCGTGATCCCATCGATCCCCGGTGCCGTGTTAGGCAGGGACCTAACTATGCCTCCCAGCGCGTCACGACTGGGTGAAGGCGCGTCGCAGCCAGTCGGAATAATGGAGGCCGCGATCCGGACCTCCCTGTGGTACGCTGAGTCCCCAGACGGGTCGTCGTCCGGACACAGAGCGCGCAGCAGGTTATCCACGGCCTCACCGACACTCACCGGATGGCTGTCCGCATACCGGATGCCGTTGATGACGTTAGCGGGAGGACGGAACCGCCCGCTGGCAGCCCGATACGCCTGACCATAAGGGTCGTCGTTACCCGACTCAGCCATCCGGAGATGGAAGCTGTTCTGCGTCTCCACCATTAGGTGTCTATACTTCCTGCGTTCCTCGTGAAATGTGCCTCGTATCCTCTCTTCCTCCGGCCCACCCACTCTTCTCGCTTTCAACCACTTGCAGCGAAGCCGACCGACTTTCCTGCGCATGGCGTCCAGACTGTCGTTCCACCATTCATATCCTCTATCTCTGTTCCTACCACGCAATCCCAGGCATTCATAGGCAGAACACGACACTGCGTCTGTGAAGTCTCGGGCGAGGCCCGATGCATCCTTTCGCATGTCCAGGTTGCCTACTCGCGCGCTGACCGCGGATTGGAAGCGGGACCAATCCACCCCGTTCTCCCGGTAGCGCGGCGGCCCACCGTCGACAAGCTCAGCGCATGCTGAACCCCGGCGTGAAGGGCCATCTACTCCTGTGACGTCGAAGGTGATGATGCGGTGGTCGCTTGTGGACATCCCGACGCGCACTCTCCAGTTCGTCACTCTGACGCGTTTAGTGGTGAGTGTCAGGTCGACGTTTGACTCACCGTTGGGGCCGCTGAAGGTTGCAGGCTGGCCCTCAACATTTTGGAGGACCAGATCCCGGGTTGTGAGGAATTCTTCCACGGACCTTCTTCGGTGTTCAACCTCCGGACCCCGGCCTGTGTACTGGTGGGGAAGGCTATACCACCATGGAGAGTGCGCGTTGACATCCCCGCCAAAGATGATAGGTACTCCACGCCCTAGGGAGTCCAGTACCGTCTCCACGTGCGCCAAGTGCCCGTCTATGGATTCGCAGTACTGGAAGTAGCTTGATATTAGCGCCACTTCCAAGGCACCCCTTCTTAGCAAGGCGACCATGCAGTGGCTAGTGGACAGGTGGTCAAGGGCCACCACTGCCAAATCCGACGCCACTACTACGATGCCGGCCATAGCTGAATCACCGTGCTGGATGAGGCCGGGGAGGGGCTGAGAGTGCTGTTCTTGGATAAGAACAACGTCCAGCCCCAGCTCCCGCGCGAGCGACGGAAGCTCACTCGTAGCCAGCACTGCGCCATTTAAGTTGAGCTGTCCGATCTTCATAATTGTTGGCCCACTAGGGGCGGCCATAGTTGATAGACTGGACTGCCCGCTGCTCTGCGTAGTGTCTTGCTGGGCAGTCCCTTGACGCAGTGGGGTGGAGACCGGCGCCATCGCGACCAAATTTGTGGCAGGTGGCGCATCTTGTCGCTTCAGCCTTGCACGAGTCCTTCCTGTGTCCGGTCAAGCCACACTTCCCACAGGTCTCCTCCTTGGACTTGCAATATTTTTCCGGGTGCCCGTACATTTGGCACTTGGAGCAGCACGTTACCTGGAGGTAATCTGTCACCTCGACCGCTTGCCAGCCTATGAATAGGCGCTCTTTTCTTAGCAATACCTCCCTAAGGGCGGGCGAGCACTCCACTACTACATTCGTGGTACCCTCACGGCCACGCCTCTTGTAAAGCTTCGCCTGTGCTTTCAATTTCTCAACTGTCCATACGGAACCGCGCAGGTTCTGGTCGTGTATGGCCTCGATTATGCTGTCCGGCGAAGGGTCACCGTCCACGCCCCTAATGCATAGCCTGGGCTGGTTGCGCTTTGGCTCACTGACCCGTAAGGTTGGAGGGGCCGCGCTGCGTAGACGGACGGCAGATTCATTAGAGGTCGTTTGCACAATAACCCCAGCGTTCCCAATCTTCCGTACTTTTGTCACTTGGACATCCAGGGCACGCGGGTCAACGACCCTCTTTAATTCCGCCTTAGTGTCCTCAGCAGTCTTCAACTTGTCCACACTGTCGGCGGCCGGGTAGAATGCCAGCACCGGGCCTTGCTCCTGAGGGATGGGGACCGAGGTGGCACCTCTTTTGAACTTCAGCGCCGTTGCGTATGAAGGCGCTGCTGGAGCTGCTGCTGGGGCTGCTGCTGGGACAGACGGGGGGGGCGACAGGAGGGCGCGGGTTTCTAGGTTTGCTATTTTCAATTGGGCGCGGCCTAGTTCAGCCTCCGTTTCCGCTAGCCGTAGAGTGAGGGCTGCGACCACCGCCAGCGTGTCTTGGACGCTGTCTCTGATTGAGTTTGTGCTCTCCTTATTTAACCTCGACAGTGAGCTGCTGATTACAGTGCCGATGGATTGTAGCTCGGTGTTAACTCGGTCCAACAGCTCCAACTTTGAGCAGGTCATTAGCGCCCGTTTCTTGGCACCTTGCTCGTCCTCCGAGTCAGAGGTCGGCTGCGACGGAGTTGCAGCGGTTATCTGACGGCGCTGCATCTGCGGCGCCGGTGGCGGGGGCGCCTGCATACCTGGTCGGCACAAGCGCACCTTCTCAGTCGGTTGGTGATCCCCCGGCGACGTGAGTGGGCGCTTCAGGGCAGCAGTAGGCGGCTGAGGGCGACCCGAAGCGACGGTTGGCGTGATCGCCATATCATCATCTGGTCTGAGCGCTGCGAATCCTGAAGGTGGGGTCCGAGAAAGGGCGGCACGCGGGGTAAAGGGAGACCCCGCAGGCCCTCCGCGATCCTCCTCATCACTGTCCATAGCGCGCCTTCGTGCAGAGACCAAGTGTTAGGCTGCGCAGAGTTCGTGTATTGAGCTGCGCAGAGTTCGTGTATTGAGCTGCGCAGAGTTCGTGTAACGAAACGGCCGAACCAAACTGAAGTTGGTCCGACTCAGTGTCCACCAGCTGCCAAAGTCAACTCAACTTCAACGTCACTGTTAACGTCAAACGTCACCGTCAATGTCAAAGTCAACGTCACCGCAACTGACAACGTCACTGTCAATGCCACTATAACCTAAAAACCACGTGCGAACATGTGCGTCGCACGTGGTAGCCTAAACTAGCTATCTAACCTAATAGTAGTGCACAGATATGCCCTAACCTAAACCTAAATTATATACACTACGCAAATTGTCAAATATAATACTAACAAGATGTTTTTATAAGTAAAACTATGCTAACTTAACCTAACTTAACTGATGGAGTCCTGTCTCGTGATGATCCCTGTGCTCCCGAGGGATGAACGTCCAACCAGGGGGTAGGCGGCGTTAACACAAGCACATTGAGCACTTTCACGTTTGCGAAGCACTAATATTTCCGAGGAAATGAATTTTATGAGATCGAAAAATTCGCGGAGCTCGCGCAAACACGTCCGACCGCTGCGGGGGACAGCGGGCATCTCATCTCCCTATCATCAGTAGATAGGGACAACCCACCACCTCTAGTACACGGGAATGCCCTAAAAGAAACCTAATTAAAACAGCACAAATAAATACAAGTAAATAAAAGAGTAAGCGTCTTTCCACTGTCTAAGAACGTATGTGTAATTATTCTAAACTAACCTAACTTAACTAATGGAGTCCTGTCTCGTAATCCCTGCGCTCCCGAGGGATGAACGTCCAACCAGGGGGTAGGCGGCGTTATCACAAGCACACTAAGCACTTTCACTTTCACGTAATATTAAAATATCCGAGGAAATGAATTTTAAGAGATCGAAAATTCGCGGAGCTCGCGCAAACACGTCCGTTCGCCGCGAGGGACAACCCACCACCTCCCATGGCCCCACCGACTTCGCAGTCATTCGGGCCGAATCAGTGGGAGGGCGGGCCCGGTACTTGCTCTTCGCGTGTTCCCGGGCCGCCTTCTTGACTCCCTACAAATTCTTTACTCTTCGTCCTTGTCCCTTATTTCGCTTTCTCCCCCTTCTGGGGCAGCTACATCACCACCTAGGAGATACCCCTCGTCCCCCGTGGACCCGTCACTGGCACCAATGCGCTCCGAGTCACGTCGCCTCTTATGCCACCGGTGCGCGAACTCCCGCAGCCGATGAAAGTTTGCCTCCGAGGAAACGAGGTCCATGTAGTAGACGGGCCCCGCCTCCGCGCGCTCGATTCCGCCTAGCATCTCGAGCCGTAAGTCCTCGTAGAGAGGACATTCCCACAGAACGTGGTGTCTGTCCTCATCCCCATAGCCGCAATCGCACACAGGACTCTCACATAACGTCATTCCGTGCAGACGCGCCCGGAAACAACCGTGCCCGATGAGGATCTGTGAGGTCTCGTAGTCCGGTTCGACCCAGGAAGCCCTGAGTCTGCCGGCCACGTCCGGGAAAAAGCACCGCAACTCGCCACCCCAGACCTCCGAGGACCACCGTTCCTGCCACATCTCGTTCACTTCTGCCCCGATTTCTCGCCTTCGCCTGCTCCACTCCCGTTTGGGCACGGACTGGCGCGCCTTATCGAGCCTAGCAGCACGGATCACCTCCAGATCGGCAGGCAGCACCCCCGCGAGCACCGCCAGAGCGGCGGAGCTCGCAGAACGGTACGCCTTTGTCAGCAGGACGAGAGAGGACCTCTGCTTCCTGATGAGCGTCGTCCGCACGACGTGCAGCTCTGCCCTTTCCGCCCAACACGCAGCGGCGTATGTCACCGTGGCCACAAAGGTTCCGTGGTAAAGGATGCGCAGCGCAGGATACCGGATGCCCCAGGAAGACGTCGAGACTCTCGACATCTTGCCGAAGCATCGCGCCGCGCGCTCCCCGATCGACAACGCATGCCGCGCGAAGGAGAGACTTGAGTCGATCGTGACGCCCAGCACGACGGCCTCCGACACGGCCCTGATGGAGTTACCCCCCAGCTTGATGACCGGGGGCCGCTTCCCCAGCTTGCCCTTGAACGTCATAGTTT
Source organism: Bicyclus anynana (assembly GCF_947172395.1). NCBI lineage: Eukaryota > Metazoa > Arthropoda > Insecta > Lepidoptera > Nymphalidae > Bicyclus > Bicyclus anynana. The sequence continues at coordinate 6,473,405 of NC_069100.1, forward strand.
GCGACTTGTTAGGAGCGAAACTGAGCCGGTTACGACGGCCCCAGTCCTCAATCTGCCGGATAGACTCGGACGCTGCGGACTCTATCGCTCTGCGAGTATCCGCCGCGATCAGCACCGTGACGTCGTCCGCGTACGCGATGACCTTGACCCCCCCCGGTAGCGGCAACCGAAGCAAGTCATCCAGAAGGACATTCCACAATGTAGGACCCAGCACTGATCCCTGCGGGCACCCCATAGTGGAGGTTTTCCACTGCACCTGGCTTCCGACGAACAAACCGACACGCCGGTTCGCAAAGTAGCTGGCCAGCATGCCGTATACATTCGGCGGACAGCCTCCCCTTTTAGATTTGAGCAGGATCATGGGCCACCAGGCGTTGTCAAAGGCGCCCGAGATATCCAGGAAAATGGCCTGTACGTAATTCGACTCAGTAGATTTTGCAGCGCTGAGAACCGCTTGCAGCGCCGTGACGGTCGACTTACCCGGAGAGAATCCGTGCTGGAAGTCCGAGATCCCACTGGTGATCTGTGGCGCGCAAATGAGCATGACTCGTTCTAAAATTTTCCCGAACACTGGGAGGAGCGTAATCGGACGGTAGGCCTTCGGGTCAGTGAGAGGCTTATCATTACCCTTCGGGATGACGATAAGCCTGCCATCCTTCCACACATCAGGGAAAACCCCCTCTTCCACACAGGCGGCGAACACCCTGTGAAACTCCACGGATGCCGCCCACCACACTTGCTTAACGATTCGCGCTGTGATCCCGTCGATCCCGGGCGCGGTATTCGGCAGTGATTTTATGATTCCCCACAGACCATCGGCGGACGGCGGCGAAGCAGGTGTTCCAGAGGGAATGAGCGCTGCCGCAATCCGGACTTGCCTGTGATACTCTGAATCTGAAGACAAGTTGTCGTCAGGACACAGAGCGTAAAGCAGGCTGTCCGCGGCCTCAGCAACCCCCCCCGGAAATCCCTCAGCGTATCGGACCCCATTGACGACGTTTGATGGCGGACGGAACCTGCCGCTGGCGACCCTGTATGCTTGACCATACGGGTCGGCGTTGCCAGATTCCGCCGCTCGCATGTGGTACGCGTCCTGCTCCGCCACCATCAGTTGCCGGTATCTGCGCCGCTCTGCAAGGAATTCCTCTCGTACTTGCGCTAATCGCACACTCGCTGCATTCTTCTTCCGCTCTGCCTGCCATTTCCTGCGCAATTTGGCTACTAACCTCCTCTGCCTGTCCAGTCCCGGCGACCACCACTCGTACCCGTAGAACTCACGGCTTGCCTTAACACCAAGACACTCGTGCGATGTTCGCACAACGATCTCAGTGAAGGCGCTTGCTAGTGCCGATGCTGGTCTGTGGGACGGTAGGTAGCCCATGCGGGCACCCACCGTCGCGCGAAATCGAGGCCAGTCCACCCCACTTACCCGAAACCTCGGCGGCTCCCCAACCATCGGCTCAGCGCACTCTTCGACTCGTGAGCGCAGTGGTGTCAGCGTGTAGGTGATGAGGCGGTGGTCGCTCGACGACACGCCCACATGCACCCGCCAGTCATTTATGTGAGCACTTCTAGTGGAGAGGGTAACGTCAATGTTGGACTCACCGTTTGGACCGCTGTATGTGAAGGGTTGGCCTTCCTTGTTATTCACGATGATGTCACGGGACCCAATCATCTCCTCCATTGACTTGCGGCGATGCTCCGCTTCGGCGCCCCTCCCCACTAGATGCCGTCGTGGGCTATGCCATAGCGGCGAGTGGGCATTGACGTCTGCCTCGACAAAGATCCGTCGCCCTTCTTCTGCTGCTTGCAGGCTATCCATGACTCTCTCCAGGTGGCAGAGGTGCCCGTCTATGGGGTGTGAGTACTTTTTTTTTTTTTTTTTTTTAATATCCCCGTTTTGGGTGGGGATAGCTGCACTCCTCCTACGTATGTTGGAGACCTTGGTATTACTTTTATGGTTGTTTTACATTTGCATTTTATATTATTCCTACTCTGTGATACCCCGTGTAATGTATATCCATGTAAATTTATATATTCTAATAATATATGAAATACAGTGAATCTCTATTACCAAAGTATGACATAGTAACAATTTATATATTTTCGTATTTCTAATGTTAGTCTTTGTTTCTATTTATGATTACCTTAACTATTTTTTCACAATATCCTAAAAATATGTTTCTTGATTTATTATTTACCATAATTGTGTGCAATGTGTTTATTTCTAGCGTCTGATCTATGTTTTGTGTTAATTCAAATCTTTGTTTACAGAATATCGGGCATTCTGTCAAGATATGGACCACGGTTTGTATGTTCTGCGGATCGCATTCACAAGCAGGGCTTTCTCGTAGCTTAAAGCGGTGTAAATATTGGCTGAATCCTCCATGGCCGGTAAATATCTGGACTAATGTTGGGGTTAACGTTATTTTTCGCAAAATAGCATGTGCGCTTTCTAAGCATGGGAAGAACAACTTCGTGACTGCAGCTTTATCACTTTTTGTATATCTATCTTTCCAGAGTCTAATAGAATTTTTTCTTATGCTTCTTTTGATAAAAGATACAGGGCACGCGTCGTAATCGGGGGCTGTCTTTTTTGTGAGTGCAGCTTCTTTTGCTAGTTGGTCTGCTCGCTCATTGCCCTCAACTCCAACGTGTGCCTTGATCCAGAAGAGTTTAACAATTTTATTATTCAGTTTTAATTTAGTCAGGGTTTTCCTAATTTCGAATGCTAGTGGATGGTAAGTGTGAATGTTACTTATTGTTTCTAGTGAGGATCTTGAATCACTGTATATATTTATTACTGTATCCTTTAGTTTTGCAGCAATTTCAGTGGCTTGGTACAGCGCATAGAGTTCAGCCTGGTATACTGTACATTGCGTGGCTAGGAGAAACTTTTTCTTTCCTATTTCTTTGTCGTTTTTCCAGTATGTCAGGGCTGCGCCGACCTTACCACCGATTTTGCTTCCATCTGTATACATTTCTATTTCTCCTGTTGTGTTTCTTCTGGCCACGAGGTCGTCCATGTCGTTGACTTTGTCAAAATTGATTTCTATCTCACACGCTGGATGAGGCAAATCAAAGAAGCGTTTCTTCTTTTCGACTGCAAGTTCAGCTATCTCTCCCTGCGGCTTCCCGCGTTTCGCTATAAATAAACTTGCAGCTTCTTGAACTCTCAAGTCAAGAGGAACAAGCCCCGCTAGTGCGAGAGCCGCAGTGAGTGACACAGTTCTGTACGCTTTTAATATTTTTAAAGCAAAGCCTCTTTGTATTGCGTTGAGGTGTTTTTGTATGGTCAACTTTTGAGCCGCGGGAGCCCAAATGCTTGCCCCATATAGAACTATTGGTTCGATTACTGAGACGTAGATTGTCTTAATTATTTCCGGCCTCAGTCCCCAATTTATTTTGGCCGATCTGGCTAACGGTTTGTAAATATTTAGAACTTTCGTACACACATGTTTTACATGACTGTTGAATGTTAATTTCTTGTCCAGAATTAGTCCTAATATTTTTATTTCGTCTACCATCTCAATCGTGGACCCCGCCATGCGTACGCGTGGGGTGTCGTATTTAATTTTGTTTGTCACCACCATTGCACTAAACCGCCGCGATGACACGTATATGGCCGCCATGGCCGAGCTCCCGCTTTGTATTAAGGCCAGCTCTGGCTGCGCCTGGGAGTATTGTTCTTGTACAAGAACAACATCCAGGCGCTGCTCTCTGGCAATGGCCGGCAATTCCTGAGTGGCAAGTCTTGAGCCGTTTAGGTTGAGTTGCCCGATCCTGAGCTCAGCCATAGTTTGTGCTTGCGACGGCCCTTTCCTCGGCGTAGCGGCGCGCTGGACATGCTCTTGACGCCGTAGTGTGAGTGGCGGCGTCCGTGCGGCCAAACTTGTGGCAAGTCGCGCACTGGGCTGTGGGCGCCTGGCATTCTGCTTTCTGGTGCCCAGTGGCACCGCACTTGCCGCAGGTCGCCGCTGTGGCCCGGCAGTATTTTTCCGGGTGGCCGTATTGCTGACACTTGTTGCAGCATGTCACCTGGACGTGGTCCAGGGCTTCCACCGACTGCCACCCGATATACAGGTGGCCTTTGTTGACCAGTACATCACGCAAGGCGGGCGAGCACTCTATGACGACGGTGGTGGATCCAGCTCTGCGCCCTCGGCGCTTATACACTTTCCCCTCCTTAGCGACCCTCTCGAGCGACCATTCTGGAGAGGCCCGCAGATTCTGATCGTATAGGGCCGCGAGGACGTCGTTTTCTGCTGGATCCCCGTCGAGGTCTCTCAGGCAGACTCTAGGCGACCTCCTTGTGGGTTCCGTGACACGCAGCGTGGGTGGGACTGCGTTCCGCAGCCTTTCGGCCGCCAAAGGTGAGGTGGTCTGGACGACCACCCCTGCGTTTCCCACCTTGCGGACCCTTGCCACCTGGACGTTTATTTCCGCTGGCTTAATAGACCTCTTAAGCTCAGCCTTGGTTTCTTCCGCGGTCTTGATCTTTCCCGTCTGGTCTCCAGCCGGGTAAAATGCCAGGACAGGTCCACCCTGTCGGATGGGGACCGGTTCAGCCTTCCTGCCCAATCGTAGGGCCGAGGAATAGGAGACTGGTGCTGTCAGGGGAGCGTCTGCAGCGGGAGCCCCTGGTCTAACCTTATGTTGAGCCTCCTTTAATTGTGCCTCTCTCAGTTTGGCCTGCAGCAGCTGTGTCTCCATTTCGCTCAAGCGCAGGGTGAGCGCAGCGACCACCGCGAGGATTTCCTGGGCGCTGCTAGCAATCGTATTTGTTGCCTCCTTGTTTAACCTTGAGGTATGGCCCGTAACAGCGGCCATCACCTGCTCCAGCTGACTGTGCACCCGGTCAAGCAGCTCCGCCTTGCTGGCCGAAGCCAGCGATTTAGAAGGGGCGTCATCATCGTCCGTCTCGGGCTCCGTAGTTTCTGGGTCCGGTCGTTCCCTGGGGTGACCCACATGCAGGCCCGCAAGGGGTGGCGCATGGGTCCGCGGCGACGCGGGCGCTGCAGCAGGAAGTGGCGGCGTCACGGTACGAGCCGGGCGACACAAACGGACAGCGTCCAGTGCCCGCCCTCGCTCTTCCGGAGAAGTCAAAGGGCGCTTGACGCCAGTCTTCCGCGCTGGTAATGGGGCATGGTGGGCACGCGGGCTCTTCTTCTTCTGGTGAGCAGCCGGGGTGAAGAAGTCTGACCCACTATCGTCTTCGCTTCGCGCCGATGCAAAACCCGAAGGAGGGGTCCGGGCCAGCGATGTCCGTGGCGCAAAGGGAGAGGCGGCCTGAGCCGCCTCTTCGGGGTTCATGATGGAGAACTCCAAGTCCGAGGCAGAGTTCGTGTATTGATCTTGCAAAAAAATCAACAAAGTCCAGGTACACGTAACCTATCCGCTCTAGGACCCGACCGACTCAAGTCGGTCCGACCTACAGCAGTCTGTGCCCCACCGAGTGACAACTGACAGCTGTCGAGTGGCAGGTGTCAGCTATCAAAGTCAATGTGACAACGTCACTTGCCAAGCGCCACCACTGAGTGACAGATGACAGCTGTCGAGTGGCAGCCGTCAACTGTCAACGCGTCAATGTCACTTGCCTCGTGTACTTCCTAACCTACAAACCACGTGCTCGCATGTGCGAAACACGTGGTGGCCTATTCTAACCTAAATCTAACCTACTCTAGTACACGGGAATGCCCTAAAAGAAACCTAATTAAAACAGCACAAATAAATACAAGTAAATAAAAGAGTAAGCGTCTTTCCACTGTCTAAGAACGTATGTGTAATTATTCTAAACTAACCTAACTTAACTAATGGAGTCCTGTCTCGTAATCCCTGCGCTCCCGAGGGATGAACGTCCAACCAGGGGGTAGGCGGCGTTATCACAAGCACACTAAGCACTTTCACTTTCACGTAATATTAAAATATCCGAGGAAATGAATTTTAAGAGATCGGAAATTCGCGGAGCTCGCGCAAACACGTCCGTTCGCCGCGAGGGACAGCGGGCAGTAGATAGGGACAACCCACCACCTCCCATGGCCCCACCGACTTCGCAGTCATTCGGGCCGAATCAGTGGGAGGGCGGGCCCGGTACTTGCTCTTCGCGTGTTCCCGGGCCGCCTTCTTGACTCCCTACAAATTCTTTACTCTTCGTCCTTGTCCCTTATTTCGCTTTCTCCCCCTTCTGGGGCAGCTACATCACCACCTAGGAGATACCCCTCGTCCCCCGTGGACCCGTCACTGGCACCAATGCGCTCCGAGTCACGTCGCCTCTTATGCCACCGGTGCGCGAACTCCCGCAGCCGATGAAAGTTCGCCTCCGAGGAAACGAGGTCCATGTAGTAGACAGGCCCCGCCTCCGCGCGCTCGATTCCGCCTAGCATCTCGAGCCGTAAGTCCTCGTAGAGAGGACATTCCCACAGAACGTGGTGTCTGTCCTCATCCCCATAGCCGCAATCGCACACAGGACTCTCACACAACGTCATTCCGTGCAGACGCGCCCGGAAACAACCGTGCCCGATGAGGATCTGTGAGGTCTCGTAGTCCGGTTCGACCCAGGAAGCCCTGAGTCTGCCGGCCACGTCCGGGAAAAAGCACCGCAACTCGCCACCCCAGACCTCCGAGGACCACCGTTCCTGCCACATCCCGTTCACTTCTGCCCCGATTTCTCGCCTTCGCCTGCTCCACTCCCGTTTGGGCACGGACTGGCGCGCCTTATCGAGCCTAGCAGCACGGATCACCTCCAGATCGGCAGGCAGCACCCCCGCGAGCACCGCCAGAGCGGCGGAGCTCGCAGAACGGTACGCCTTTGTCAGCAGGACGAGAGAGGACCTCTGCTTCCTGATGAGCGTCGTCCGCACGACGTGCAGCTCTGCCCTTTCCGCCCAACACGCAGCGGCGTACGTCACCGTGGCCACAAAGGTTCCGTGGTAAAGGATGCGCAGCGCAGGATACCGGATGCCCCAGGAAGACGTCGAGACTCTCGACATCTTGCCGAAGCATCGCGCCGCGCGCTCCCCGATCGACAACGCATGCCGCGCGAAGGAGAGACTTGAGTCGATCGTGACGCCCAGCACGACGGCCTCCGACACGGCCCTGATAGAGTTACCCCCCAGCTTGATGACCGGGGGCCGCTTCCCCAGCTTGCCCTTGAACGTCATAGTTTGCGACTTGTTAGGAGCGAAACTGAGCCGGTTACGACGGCCCCAGTCCTCAATCTGCCGGATAGACTCGGACGCTGCGGACTCTATCGCTCTGCGAGTATCCGCCGCGATCAGCACCGTGACGTCGTCCGCGTACGCGATGACCTTGACCCCCCCCGGTAGCGGCAACCGAAGCAAGTCATCCAGAAGGACATTCCACAATGTAGGACCCAGCACTGATCCCTGCGGGCACCCCATAGTGGAGGTTTTCCACTGCACCTGGCTTCCGACGAACAAACCGACACGCCGGTTCGCAAAGTAGCTGGCCAGCATGCCGTATACATTCGGCGGACAGCCTCCCCTTTTAGATTTGAGCAGGATCATGGGCCACCAGGCGTTGTCAAAGGCGCCCGAGATATCCAGGAAAATGGCCTGTACGTAATTCGACTCAGTAGATTTTGCAGCGCTGAGAACCGCTTGCAACGCCGTGACGGTCGACTTACCCGGAGAAAATCCGTGCTGGAAGTCCGAGATCCCACTGGTGATCTGTGGCGCGCAAATGAGCATGACTCGTTCTAAAATCTTCCCGAACACTGGGAGGAGCGTAATCGGACGGTAGGCCTTCGGGTCAGTGAGAGGCTTATCATTACCCTTCGGGATGACGATAAGCCTGCCATCCTTCCACACATCAGGGAAAACCCCCTCTTCCACACAGGCGGCGAACACCCTGTGGAACTCCACGGATGCCGCCCACCACACTTGCTTAACGATTCGCGCTGTGATCCCGTCGATCCCGGGCGCGGTATTCGGCAGTGATTTTATGATTCCCCACAGACCATCGGCGGACGGCGGCGAAGCAGGTGTTCCAGAGGGAATGAGCGCTGCCGCAATCCGGACTTGCCTGTGATACTCTGAGTCTGAAGACAAGTTGTCGTCAGGACACAGAGCGTAAAGTAGGCTGTCCGCGGCCTCAGCAACCCCCCCCGGAAATCCCTCAGCGTATCGGACCCCATTGACGACGTTTGATGGCGGACGGAACCTGCCGCTGGCGACCCTGTATGCTTGACCATACGGGTCGGCGTTGCCAGATTCCGCCGCTCGCATGTGGTACGCGTCCTGCTCCGCCACCATCAGTTGCCGGTATCTGCGCCGCTCTGCAAGGAATTCCTCTCGTACTTGCGCTAATCGCACACTCGCTGCATTCTTCTTCCGCTCTGCCTGCCATTTCCTGCGCAATTTGGCTACTAACCTCCTCTGCCTGTCCAGTCCCGGCGACCACCACTCGTACCCGTAGAACTCACGGCTTGCCTTAACACCAAGACACTCGTGCGATGTTCGCACAACGATCTCAGTGAAGGCGCTTGCTAGTGCCGATGCTGGTCTGTGGGACGGTAGGTAGCCCATGCGGGCACCCACCGTCGCGCGAAATCGAGGCCAGTCCACCCCACTTACCCGAAACCTCGGCGGCTCCCCTACCATCGGCTCAGCGCACTCTTCGACTCGTGAGCGCAGTGGTGTCAGTGTATACGTGATGAGGCGGTGGTCGCTCGACGACACGCCCACATGCACCCGCCAGTCATTTATGTGAGCGCTTCTAGTGGAGAGGGTAACGTCAATGTTAGACTCACCGTTTGGACCGCTGTATGTGAAGGGTTGGCCTTCCTTGTTGTTCACGATGATGTCACGGGACCCAATCATCTCCTCCATTGATTTGCGGCGATGCTCCGCTTCGGCGCCCCTCCCCACTAGATGCCGTCGTGGGCTATGCCATAGCGGCGAGTGGGCATTGACGTCTGCCCCGACAAAGATCCGTCGACCTTCTTCTGCTGCTTGCAGGCTATCCATGACTCTCTCCAGGTGGCAAAGGTGTCCGTCTATGGGGTGTGAGTACTGGAAGTATGCGGAGACAACCGCACACTCCCAGTTACCCACCCGCACAGCGGCGACTGCGCAGTGCTCGTTGGACAAGTGCGGCAAGGCCGCCACACTAAACCGCCGCGATGACACGTATATGGCCGCCATGGCCGAGCTCCCGCTTTGTATTAAGGCCAGCTCTGGCTGCGCCTGGGAGTATTGTTCTTGTACAAGAACAACATCCAGGCGCTGCTCTCTGGCAATGGCCGGCAATTCCTGAGTGGCAAGTCTTGAGCCGTTTAGGTTGAGTTGCCCGATCCTGAGCTCAGCCATAATTTGTGCTTGCGACGGCCCTTTCCTCGGCGTAGCGGCGCGCTGGACATGCTCTTGACGCCGTAGTGTGAGTGGCGGCGTCCGTGCGGCCAAACTTGTGGCAAGTCGCGCACTGGGCTGTAGGCGCCTGGCATTCTGCTTTCTGGTGCCCAGTGGCACCGCACTTGCCGCAGGTCGCCGCTGTGGCCCGGCAGTATTTTTCCGGGTGGCCGTATTGCTGACACTTGTTGCAGCATGTCACCTGGACGTGGTCCAGGGCTTCCACCGACTGCCACCCGATATACAGGTGGCCTTTGTTGACCAGTACATCTCGCAAGGCGGGTGAGCACTCTATGACGACGGTGGTGGATCCAGCTCTGCGCCCTCGGCGCTTATACACTTTCCCCTCCTTAGCGACCCTCTCGAGCGACCATTCTGAAGAGGCCCGCAGATTCTGATCGTATAGGGCCGCGAGGACGTCGTTTTCTGCTGGATCCCCGTCGAGGTCTCTCAGGCAGACTCTAGGCGACCTCCTAGTGGGTTCCGTGACACGCAGCGTGGGTGGGACTGCGTTCCGCAGCCTTTCGGCCGCCAAAGGTGAGGTGGTCTGGACGACCACCCCTGCGTTTCCCACCTTGCGAACCCTTGCCACCTGGACGTTTATTTCCGCCGGCTTAATAGACCTCTTAAGCTCGGCCTTGGTTTCTTCCGCGGTCTTGATCTTTCCCGCCTGGTCTCCAGCCGGGTAAAATGCCAGGACAGGTCCACCCTGTCGGATGGGGACCGGTTCAGTCTTCCTGCCCAATCGTAGGGCCGAGGAATAGGAGACTGGTGCTGTCAGGGGAGCGTCTGCAGCGGGAGCCCCTGGTTTAACCTTATGTTGAGCCTCCTTTAATTGTGCCTCTCTCAGTTTGGCCTGCAGCAGCTGTGTCTCCATTTCGCTCAAGCGCAGGGTGAGCGCAGCGACCACCGCGAGGATTTCCTGGGCGCTGCTAGCAATCGTGTTTGTTGCCTCCTTGTTTAACCTTGAGGTATGGCCCGTAACAGCGGCCATCACCTGCTCCAGCTGACTGTGCACCCGGTCAAGCAGCTCCGCCTTGCTGGCCGAAGCCAGCGATTTAGAAGGGGCGTCATCATCGTCCGTCTCAGGCTCCGTAGTTTCTGGGTCCGGTCGTTCCCTGGGGTGACCCACATGCAGGCCCGCAAGGGGTGGCGCATGGGTCCGCGGCGACGCAGGCGCTGCAGCAGGAAGTGGTGGCGTCACGGTACGAGCCGGGCGACACAAACGAACAGCGTCCAGTGCCCGCCCTCGCTCTTCCGGAGAAGTCAAGGGGCGCTTGACGCCAGTCTTCCGCGCTGGTAATGGGGCATGGTGGGCACGCGGGCTCTTCTTCTTCTGGTGAGCAGCCGGGGTGAAGAAGTCTGACCCACTATCGTCTTCGCTTCGCGCCGATGCAAAACCCGAAGGAGGGGTCCGGGCCAGCGATGTCCGTGGCGCAAAGGGAGAGGCGGCCTGAGCCGCCTCTTCAGGGTCCATGATGGAGAACTCTAAGTGCGGGGCAGAGTTCGTGTATTGATCTTGCAAAAATCAGAAGTCCAGGTACACGTAACCGAACACGTGAAGACTGTGTGCAGTACGCGTAACGGTCCTATCCGCTCTAGGACCCGACCGACTCAAGTTGGTCCGACCTACAGCAGTCTGTGCCCCACCGAGTGACAACTGACAGCTGTCGAGTGGCAGGTGTCAGCTATCAAAGTCAATGTGACAACGTCACTTGCCAAGCGCCGCAGCTTGACAGCTGTCGAGTGGCAGCCGTCAACTGTCAACGCGTCAATGTCACTTGCCTCGTGTACTTCCTAACCTACAAAACCACGTGCTCGCATGTGCGAAACACGTGGTGGCCTATTCTAACCTAAATCTAACCTACTCTAGTACACGGGAATGCCCTAAAGAAACCTAATTAAAACAGCACAAATAAATACAAGTAAATAAAAGAGTAAAGCGTCTTTCCACTGTCTAAGAACGTATGTGTAATTATTCTAAACTAACCTAACTTAACTAATTGAGTCCTGTCTCGTAATCCCTGCGCTCCCGAGGGATGAACGTCCAACCAGGGGGTAGGCGGCGTTATCACAAGCACAATAAGCACTTTCACTTTCACGTAATATTAAAATATCCGAGGAAATGAATTTTAAGAGATCGAAAATTCGCGGAGCTCGCGCAAACACGTCCGTTCGCCGCGAGGGACAGCGGGAATCTCGTTAATCCATTCATGCGCGTCACTAATTAGATGACGAGGCATTTGGCTACCTTAAGAGAGTCATAGTTACTCCCGCCGTTTACCCGCGCTTGCTTGAATCTCTTCACGTTGACATTCAGAGCACTGGGCAGAAATCACATTGCGTCAACACCCGCGAGGGCCATCGCAATGCTTTGTTTTAATTAGACAGTCGGATTCCCCTTGTCCGTGCCAGTTCTGAGCTGACCGTTGAACGGCGGTCGTACAGAACCGCGCCGGTCGCGCACGAGACGAAACCGACGCGGCCTTACGGCTAGGAAGATCCGCGGAAGGCCGGAACGCGGGTCCGGATTCCGCCCGAGCGCCCCGAGAGACGCACGAGCATCGACCAGGCCCGGCACCGGCCGCATCCGCTTCCCGTCCAAACCCGACACGCCCCGGTCCTCAGAGCCAATCCTTATTCCGAAGTTACGGATCCAATTTGCCGACTTCCCTTACCTACATTATTCTATCGACTAGAGGCTCTTCACCTTGGAGACCTGCTGCGGATATGGGTACGAACCGGCGCGACATCTCCACGTACATCCCTCACCTGAATTTTCAAGGTCCGCAGAGAGTATCCGGACACCGCCGCAAATGCGGTGCTCTTCGCGTTCCGAACCATATCTCCCTTCTATAGGATTCCATGGAACTCGAACGCTCAGGCAGAAAAGAAAACTCTTCCCGGACCCCTCGGCGGCGTCTTCAGGCCACTTTGGGTTACCCCGTCGAACGCTCGCTTTGAAACGAGGGAACGATTGTTGAAACGGTTCCGCTGCCGGGTTCCGGAATAGGAACCGGATTCCCTTTCGCTCAACGGGCGTTGTTTGTCACAAAAGAAAACACGCCGCATCGACATAAGATCTCTCCTTGAGCTTAGGATCGACTGACTCGCGAGCAACTACTGTTCACGCGAAACCCTTCTCCACGTCAGTCCTCCAGGGCCTCGCTGGAGTATTTGCTACTACCACCAAGATCTGCACCGACGGAGGCTCCAAGCGGGCTCACGCCCAGACCCTTCTGCGCTCTCCGCCGCGCACGTCCTACTCGTTACGGCATAATGACGCGCGTCCGAGGAGCGCGCGTCCCACTTGCCCGTAACGGTATTGTATAGGCAAAACGCTTCAGCGCCATCCATTTTCAGGGCTGGTTGCTTCGGCAGGTGAGTCGTTGCACACTCCTTAGCGGATTCCGACTTCCATGGCCACCGTCCTGCTGTCATGAGCGACCAACGCCTTTCATGGTGTCCCATGAGCGTTTTTTAGGCGCCTTAACACTACGTTTGGTTCATCCCACAGCGCCAGTTCTGCTTACCAAAATTGGCCCACTTGGCACCGTCATCAGATCTCCGGCTTCATCGTTCGAGTAAGCCGGAGCTCTCACCCATTTAAAGTTTGAGAATAGGTTGAGGTCGTTTCGGCCCCAATGCCTCTAATCATTCGCTTTACCGGATGGGACTGTCGCTGTCGACGCCAGCTATCCTGAGGGAAACTTCGGACGGAACCAGCTACTAGATGGTTCGATTAGTCTTTCGCCCCTATACCCAGTTCCGACGATCGATTTGCACATCAGAATCGCTACGGTCCTCCATCAGGGTTTCCCCTGACTTCGACCTGACCAGGCATAGTTCACCATCTTTCGGGTCCCAGCATCTGTGCTCGGAGCGCGCCTGCATTCACGGATTGGAAACGAGACGCCTCGGGAGTGCGGGAGGCCGACCGGGACCGGCGCTCCATCCTCCCTACGTTCACTTTCGTTGCGCCTTTCAGTTTTGTGACAAAGACAACTCAATGACTCGCACACATGCTAGACTCCTTGGTCCGTGTTTCAAGACGGGTCCTGCGAGTGCCCGAAAATGACTCATCGCAGACTGAGACGCGCACGGTCCGAGACGTCACGGCTGCGACAGCAGCGGCGCCGCGTCGCGGTCCGCGCTCAGGCAGGACCGCGACCTTCAGTGTGTACGGCGCGAGCTTGCGTCGGGCCGGACGCGCGCGAGGCGCGTGCGCGGTTCACTTCTATACCGTCCGACAGCCGGCCGGCCACCGTCGCGGTCCAGCGGAGGGCGCGAGCCCGCCGCTGGGCGAATCGGACGGCGCTCAAGCCGACGTCGAACGGGTCGCGATGCATTACTGAGAGAGAAGTGCACGACGCCGACGGTACTGGACGGACGCGACCCGTGCCGCGCCGCGGCACCCGCGAGGGGGCACGCGCGCGACATCGAGGCGCGCGCCCGCGCGCCGTCGGATGTCGATGAATCTCTCCGTTCGTTCATTCGAGTTTCGCAGGTTTACCCCTGAACGGTTTCACGTACTCTTGAACTCTCTCTTCAAAGTTCTTTTCAACTTTCCCTCACGGTACTTGTTCGCTATCGGTCTCGCGGTAATATTTAGCCTTAGATGGAGTTTACCACCCACTTAGGGCTGCACTCTCAAACAACCCGACTCTGAGGAGCGTCCCTCTCGCCGCCTCGCTCCGTCGCTACGGGCCTGGCACCCTCTACGGGAAAGCGGCCCCGTTCAAGACGAACTTTGACGGGAGCGGCGACGGCGAGATAGCGGAACCTCCCGAACACCACATCTCCCGCGACCGTTAAAGCCGCGCGATTCAGTGCTGGGCTGATTCGCGTTCGCTCGCCGCTACTGACGAAATCCTGGTTAGTTTCTTTTCCTCCGCTTACTAATATGCTTAAATTCGGCGGGTGATCCTCCCTGATCTGAGGCCAACGATAAAAGTGGAGGCAGACGCGATATCCGTCGGCTCGACGGCGCCGTTCGCGCACGCGAGCGCGCTCCCCCGCCGCGAGGCGAGAGGGGCGCGCCGCGAGAGCGCACGGCGCCGCCGCGCGAGTCCGGACGTCGAGTCCGCCTACGCGTGCGCGTCAGCGGCACGCACGTACACGTGCGCGCGTACGTCGCCACAGATTCACCGTAAACGGAAGGGTCGGTGGGACGAGCGCGCACGGACGCACGCACACGCACACACGTGTGATATTTTTGAGCGGACCTGCGGAGCGCGTGCGCCGCCGCCGATCGAGAGACACTCTCGTCGAACGGCGCACGCACGCACTGCACCGGACGCGCCACGTGTCGCACTGTGTGGACAGTGTGGTGTGTGTATTTATGCAGCCGGCCCTCAGACAGGAGTGGTCCTGGATGTTTCTCCACGGACCGAAATGTACGTTCGAAATGTCGATGTTCAAATGTGTCCTGCAGTTCACACTATGACGCGCAGTTAACTGCGTTCTTCATCGACCCGCGAGCCAAGTGATCCACCGTCCAGGGTAATGGTTTTCGTTTTCTCGTTTTTTGTTGTGCACATGCGTTGTCGTTTTGTTGGGTGGTACGAGTGAGCGAGTGAGTGAGTGAGTGAGTGAGTGAGGTTAGATCGGTGCGTCTCTGACAACACGAGCACGCGCAAACGCAAACATGTGCGTACGCGGTACGTTAATGATCCTTCCGCAGGTTCCCCTACGGAAACCTTGTTACGACTTTTACTTCCTCTAAATGATCAAGTTTGGTCAACTTCCCAGCAACGCCGACGGCCGTGAAGCCACCGCGTGTCGGTCCGAAGACCTCACTAAATCATTCAATCGGTAGTAGCGACGGGCGGTGTGTACAAAGGGCAGGGACTTAATCATCGCGGGCTTATGACCCGCGATTACTAGGAATTCCTCGTTTATGGGGGATAATTGCAAACCCCAATCCCCAGCACGAAGGAGTTTCAACGGGTTGCCCGGGCCTCTAGGCCAGGGAGAACATGCTGATTCCTTCAGTGTAGCGCGCGTGCGGCCCAGGACATCTAAGGGCATCACAGACCTGTTATTGCTCAATCTCGTGCGCCTCGAAGACGCCGGTCCCTCTAAGAAGAACTTTAATACGCCGCCAGTGAGTTGCGCGACCGGAGTCGCGCACACCTAAATGACGACGCCTATTTAGCAGGCTAGAGTCTCGTTCGTTACCGGAATTAACCAGACAAATCGCTCCACCAACTAAGAACGGCCATGCACCACCACCCACCGAATCAAGAAAGAGCTGTTAATCTGTCAATCCTTCCGGTGTCCGGGCCTGGTGAGATTTCCCGTGTTGAGTCAAATTAAGCCGCAGGCTCCACTCCTGGTGGTGCCCTTCCGTCAATTCCTTTAAGTTTCAGCTTTGCAACCATACTCCCCCCGGAGTCCAAAATCTTTGGTTTCCCGGAAGCTGCCCGCCGAGCCATTGTAGTAACGTCGGCGGATCGCTAGATGACATATTTACGGTTAGAACTAGGGCGGTATCTAATCGCCTTCGAACCTCTAACTTTCGTTCTTGATTGATGAAAACACCTTTGGCAAATGCTTTCGCTGATGTTCGTCTTGCGACGATCCAAGAATTTCACCTCTAACGTCGCAATACGAATGCCCCCAGTTATCCCTATTAATCATTACCTCGGAGTTCTGAAAACCAACAAAATAGAACCGAGATCATATTCTATTATTCCATGCACGAAATATTCAAGCGGCATTTTGAGCCCGCTTTGAGCACTCTAATTTGTTCAAAGTAAAATTGTCGGCCCATCTCGACACTCAACGAAGAGCACCGCGATAGGATTTTGATATTGAACCGTCGCGTTAACGACGGCTCACCGACGATATGCTCCGCAGACGTGTCAGTATCACCGCGGATGCGGTGCACCGACAGCGCGGCGCACAAATGCAACTACGAGCTTTTTAACCGCAACAATTTTAGTATACGCTATTGGAGCTGGAATTACCGCGGCTGCTGGCACCAGACTTGCCCTCCAATTGTTCCTCGTTAAAATATTTAAAGTGTACTCATTCCGATTACGAGGCCTCGTAAGAGTCCCGTATCGTTATTTTTCGTCACTACCTCCCCGTGCCGGGAGTGGGTAATTTGCGCGCCTGCTGCCTTCCTTGGATGTGGTAGCCGTTTCTCAGGCTCCCTCTCCGGAATCGAACCCTGATTCCCCGTTACCCGTGACAACCATGGTAGTCGCAGAAACTACCATCGAAAGTTGATAAGGCAGACATTTGAAAGATGCGTCGCCGGTACTGGACCGTGCGATCGGCAAAAGTTATCCAGATTCATCAAAATTAACGACTTCGGACGCGAGGCCCTCCGTCGATTGGTTTTGATCTAATAAAAGCACTCGTCCCATCACTGGTCAGAGTTCTGATTGCATGTATTAGCTCTAGAATTACCACAGTTATCCAAGTAACCGAGTAAGATCTAAGGAACCAAAACTGATATATTGAGCCATTCGCGGTATCGCCTTAATACGGCTTGCACTGAGACATGCATGGCTTAATCTTTGAGACAAGCATATAACTACTGGCAGGATCAACCAGGGAGCAGATATTGATATTATTATCTAAGCTCTCTTCCCCCCGCCACACGACCCACAAACACACACCCACACTTCGTCCCCAACCCGGAAGCTCGACGGACACACGTCGCACGCGACAGGCGGGGGAGTGGGTGGTGGTGTGCGTGCGTGGCAGAGGGCCTCTGAAGCACGTGATCGCGCCACGGCTCCGGCGAACGGAGCGCGGCGCGGTGCCCGACATTGTGCAAGAAGAGCGTACACGACGCAATCTCACAGGACACGTCCTCCGACCGCACAGAAAAGTATGCCATTAGACACTCTCGCAGTGCTGTCGTCGGGTCCCAAAGAAACTTGAACGTTCTATGAACGAGACGTACATACCACACACGGCGCTCCACTGCTAGAGTGAAGCCGTAAGTGTTTTAACAGTGACTCTGCGGAAAACCACACGTGGGTCGTCGCCCGGAGTGTGAGAGACCGTCATCCAGACTCTCTGATTGCTCAATCAAGTTGGGAGTACACATTGTTCCAGGGCGACACACGATGCCGCCCCGCACACAGTAAATCAAGCTACCGACACCGTGGTTTGTGAATTTCTCGCCGTACGACGATTATACATACTACACGGGGTGTGGAAAAGCGTCAAACGCGATTCCGTCGGTTGCAACGCCGTTGTTTTTTTTTTTTTTGAACGTACGCGCGCGCACGCACCACGTTGTACATTCGTATATATACATACGTACACACACATATAAATTAATATATTAACATGTACGTACGTACACGTATATATTCAATTCAAACGTATCGCAAAAACACGATAACGCGCGCACACGCACAACACGCGCCGTGTCACGTCGACACCCGAGAAGAAAAGCGAGCGCCACCAGACTCTCACACAATCACCTCAAACGTCGACGCGCCACGACCCTGTCATAGTAGTAAACGCGCTGACGGCGCAATCTGTGTACATGTGTATGTGTTATTTTGAACGAATCAAAAAATCGAGCCGTTCGTTTATTGTGTGTCCCGAAAACGGGCCGGAAAAACATTTTCGACTACGAAAATGACTCGGAGGGGGGGGGGGGGGCGGCGGGGGGGCGGCGGGGGGGCGGCGGTCGCCGCCGCCGCGGTTTGGGGGGGTTTTGGCGGATGGGGAGGTGTTTCGTGAACAACTTTTTCTACACTTTCTACTCGACTAGTTGTTGTTGTTGTTGTTGTTGTTGTTGTTGTTGTTGTTGTTGTTGTTGTTGTTTAGGGTATTTACATTTTTAACCGACTTCAAAAAAAAAAGGAGGAGGTTAAGGTTAACCCAAGTGTTCTTAGTTAGGTGAAATGAAAAAATAAAAAAAAAAAACCAACAACACTACCTGTGAGACGCTATATAGAGTCGAAGTGAAAAAAAACTTTTTTTTTTTTTTTTTACTATTGCAACATGTTATTGTAACGTGCAACCAACAAATATATCTATCGTAACTGAAAAGGTGTGAAATAAATAAATTAATTAAACAAATAAAAAAACCCGACTGCATAAATTATACAAAAACTGAAAAGAAAATAACAAGCTCAGTCCACGTGTGTAGAAAGCAATTAGAAAATTAGAAAATTAGAAAACAGTCGGGACCTATTATTATATTGAATAGAATGATGTTCGTCTACATTTTTTTACAGGTCCCGACTGTTTAAATAATTTATTTATTTACACTGTACGATATGTGAAAGCATGAAATCTAATTTTATGCAACTGGTTACGAAAATAATGAAATTAAATTATCATAATAGTACAGCGGTGTATATCGTAGTATTTAACAAATTAACAAAACTTAACATTAGTTAGTGATAATAATTTAATAGGTTTAACCTTGGTAAGCACAATATTGAACGATTCACCACTATAGTTAAAAACGAAAAAATATGTGAAAAAAAAATCAAGAGCTTTTCAAAGTTTGTATTTTAATTTTTTAATAAAACATGACACTGGATTGGCACCGCCTTCAAACTGATCAGAAGGTAGCATATGGGTAAGATGTTATTTTTATTTTTAAATTTTTAGTGTTAGCACACCTAATGAGTGTGAACACAAATAGAAACGTTATTTTCTTATAATAAGTATCTAAGTCCTATAATCCCAATTTTAATTTTATTTAATTTTACCTTAACTCATATACAAAATTTCACTGCCCCTTTATCCACACGTAATATGAATATTGAGAAAAACGTGAATGGTGACTGTCCCCCGTCTTCATCACCAGACCCCCTATGCAGTCACAATCCATATGGTTCATCAAGTCCAAACACAAGGTAGCTACTGTGAACCGTCGAGGAGTTCCCTTAACTCCCCTTCATCTTCGTCACCAGACCCCTAATACAGTCACAACCTATCCAAGGTGGAAAGTTCTCATCAACACAAAATTATCAAGTCAAAACATAAGGTAGCTACTGTGAACCGTCGAGGAGTTCCCTTAACTGCCAACAAATAAATCAAGCCCAAACAAAAGGTACTGGTCTGTGTTTCGGCTCCATCATCAGACCAACTCCAGACCTTCATAAAATTGTAGTGGTTTAAAATACCTTATGAAAACACTAACAAACGCACTCACTAGCCGTCGTTACGATTTTCGAAAGTTCCCCTCAATTTCTCCAGGATGCCATCATCATCATCATGATCCTGACATGAAAAAAAATGGGACCACCCTGAAATCAAACCCTTCAAAACAAACAAAAAAAGAATTTTCAAAATCGGTCCACAAATGACGGAATTATCGCTGGACGTACATAAAAAAAAAAAAAAAAAAAAATAGCTGCCGCCATATTAAGCAAGTTGCCACTAAATGTAATCTAAATAAAGAAAGTCGGTTCAACGTTACAACACTTATAACTCGAGATCAGCTGATCAGCAGCTCGAGATTTTCATGGTTTTTGATTGAAAAAAAAACACAACAACTTAATTTTGTTAATGATTGACCTATAAACGTGGGTTCAGAAATTAATTTTGTGTAAATTAAAGTTTCAATTTCCGAAAACAATTTCTAAGATTTATGCTATTAGGTTAACGAATGCGTATGATTTTTCCAAGATAAATAATATTTACATATGTACAAAAATCAATGCCAATGGGCGTCAATGCAATACGGGGTAGGGGCAAAACTTGGACAATATTAAAGTCTCGCGAGCCTCAAGTCGTACTCCAGTATAAATAAAAAATTAAATGACACGA
>NC_069100.1:6495539-6547660 GCF_947172395.1 Bicyclus anynana
GTGGGAGGGCGGGCCCGGTACTTGCTCTTCGCGTGTTCCCGGGCCGCCTTCTTGACTCCCTACAAATTCTTTACTCTTCGTCCTTGTCCCTTATTTCGCTTTCTCCCCCTTCTGGGGCAGCTACATCACCACCTAGGAGATACCCCTCGTCCCCCGTGGACCCGTCACTGGCACCGATGCGCTCCGAGTCACGTCGCCTCTTATGCCACCGGTGCGCGAACTCCCGCAGCCGATGAAAGTTTGCCTCCGAGGAAACGAGGTCCATGTAGTAGACGGGCCCCGCCTCCGCGCGCTCGATTCCGCCTAGCATCTCGAGCCGTAAGTCCTCGTAGAGAGGACATTCCCACAGAACGTGGTGTCTGTCCTCATCCCCATAGCCGCAATCGCACACAGGACTCTCACATAACGTCATTCCGTGCAGACGCGCCCGGAAACAACCGTGCCCGATGAGGATCTGTGAGGTCTCGTAGTCCGGTTCGACCCAGGAAGCCCTGAGTCTGCCGGCCACGTCCGGGAAAAAGCACCGCAACTCGCCACCCCAGACCTCCGAGGACCACCGTTCCTGCCACATCTCGTTCACTTCTGCCCCGATTTCTCGCCTTCGCCTGCTCCACTCCCGTTTGGGCACGGACTGGCGCGCCTTATCGAGCCTAGCAGCACGGATCACCTCCAAATCGGCAGGCAGCACCCCCGCGAGCACCGCCAGAGCGGCGGAGCTCGCAGAACGGTACGCCTTTGTCAGCAGGACGAGAGAGGACCTCTGCTTCCTGATGAGCGTCGTCCGCACGACGTGCAGCTCTGCCCTTTCCGCCCAACACGCAGCGGCGTATGTCACCGTGGCCACAAAGGTTCCGTGGTAAATAATAATAATAATAATAATAATAATTGTTTATTTGCAAGAATACAACATTCCACTAAATTAATAGTGTGCAAATATAAAAAAATACAAATAGTCACAATTACCAAATAAAAGGAAATGAGATTAAGAAAAAGATAAATACAGTCACAATTACTAAATTAAATTAAATGAAATTACAAATAAAAAAGAAAAAATAACACCAATAGTCATAATTACCAAATTAAATTAAAAATGAAAATAAAATAAAGTTACACTTGCAATACAATATACAAAATTCATTATTTTTACAATTAACATTTTTACAATTATTATTTTAATAGTTCTTTGACATTATAGTAGGTTTTACTTATCAACCAGTCGTATAATTTTCTTTTAAATTGTGCCATAGGTAACGCTTTAATATCTTTCGGAATGCGGTTAAATATTTTGATACACATCCCAGGACAATTCTTTAAGTATAATTTAGTTCTAGGAGAATAATTCAGCATCAAGTTATGAGGGTTTCTTGTATCACTAGAGTGCAAATCAGATTTTTTACAAAAGAGGTACTCATACTTTTTTATAAAAACGCAGATAGTGAAAATATACATACTTGGCAATGTTAACAAATTCAGTTTTCTAAACAATGGTTTGCAAGTGTCTAGAGGCGCCGCACCACACATTGCTCGTACACATTTCTTTTGGGCAACAAATGCCCTGTTGATATCGGTACCATTTCCCCAAAATGGCAACCCATATCGTAGGGTGGAAGCAACATATGCATGATAGACCTCTAAACAGGTTTTTTGATCTAGGATGTTTCTGAGTCTTCTAAGAACGAAACAGAAGCTATTTATCTTTCCTGAAACCTTAGTAGTGTGTTCTTTCCAATTTAGTTGATTATCTATATATACACCAAGAAACTTTATGCTATTTATGGATTCTACTGTAATGCCGTTATATTGTATATTTAAAGGATCTTTTAGGTTATTAATATTAAAATGAATGCATTTTGACTTCGCTAAATTTATTTGGAGATTGTTCATGTCAAGCCAGTTAATAATAGATTGAATTGTAAGATTAATTTCATTTTCGTGTTCTTTAATAGTAGTACTTTTGTTTGTCGATACATTAATTGCGATGTCATCTGCGTATAAAACAGTTTTATAGTTAGTTGCGTCAATAATGTCATTTATATAGATAAGGAACAAAAAGGGTCCTAATATGCTCCCTTGCGGAACGCCATATCTATTATTCCTGTACTCGGATTTAAATTCTTTAAGTTCCATGTCTATGATTTTCTTTATTATAACTGACTGACTGCGATTGATCAGGTAAGATTTTATCCATTGTAGAACATGTCCTCTTATCCCTACTTTTTCTAATTTTGCTAACAAAATTTCATGGCTCACAAAATCAAATGCCTTCGATAGGTCAAAAAATAAGCCAGTAGTATTATTTTTCGAGTCTACGCTTTTTAGAACTTCGTCGAACAGGGAAAATATGGCCAGCGTCGTGGACTTATCTTTCTGAAACCCATATTGCTCTTTTCGTATAATATTAAATTTATTACAATAATTTAATAGGCGCTTTAGCATACATTTTTCAAAAATTTTGGAGAATATAGGAATTAGTGTAATAGGTCTATAATTCCCTATGTCTTTAATATTACCCTTCTTGTATATCGGTTTGATGATTGACTTTTTTAATATCTCTGGAAAACATCCGGATTCAAACGATAAATTTATCAAATAAGTTAATACTGGGATAAAGTGATTTTTTGTGGCCTTAATAATTTTAGTATTAATAGTGTCATAACCTTCCGCAGATGTATTATTAAGGCTTAGAATTTCTTTTTCTACTTCTTTGTGCGTCATTGGCTTTAGGTACATGGATTGAAATACATTGTTAAGTTTATTAAGTGGTTCATTATTTGATCTATTATTATTTTTATTTGTCAATTCTATAAAATAGTTATTAAAAGTTTGTGCTATTTTATTTGGCTCGTCAATTATTTCATTGTTTAATATAATGCTATCAACAGAATAGTTATTATTGGGTTTTGTTATTTCATTTTTTACAATATTCCAGGATGTCTTACATTTGTTTTTACTTTTATGGATTCTATTTTTATTTACAAGTTTTTGAGCATTATGGACACATTTTTTTAATGTTTTAGCGAACTTCTGGTACTTTTCTTTGTCATATGTATTTTTTTTATTTCTATAGTATTTCATACGTAGGCATCTTTTTGTTTTAGAACTTACTTTAATTCCTCGAGTTATCCATCTTTGTTTATTATTTGTATTTATTGTAATTCTTATGTTTGGAAAGCATAGTTTATAGAAGAGACTAAAGAGTTCATGAAAAGTTTCAAATGCAATATTAAAATCATTACCTTCCAATACTTCTCCAAATGTTAGATTTCTAATAGTGTTTTTTCTAATAGTGTTTAAAGGATGCGCAGCGCAGGATACCGGATGCCCCAGGAAGACGTCGAGACTCTCGACATCTTGCCGAAGCATCGCGCCGCGCGCTCCCCGATCGACAACGCATGCCGCGCGAAGGAGAGACTTGAGTCGATCGTGACGCCCAGCACGACGGCCTCCGACACGGCCCTGATGGAGTTACCCCCCAGCTTGATGACCGGGGGCCGCTTCCCCAGCTTGCCCTTGAACGTCATAGTTTGCGACTTGTTAGGAGCGAAACTGAGCCGGTTACGACGGCCCCAGTCCTCAATCTGCCGGATAGACTCGGACGCTGCGGACTCTATCGCTCTGCGAGTATCCGCCGCGATCAGCACCGTGACGTCGTCCGCGTACGCGATGACCTTGACCCCCCCCGGTAGCGGCAACCGAAGCAAGTCATCCAGAAGGACATTCCACAATGTAGGACCCAGCACTGATCCCTGCGGGCACCCCATAGTGGAGGTTTTCCACTGCACCTGGCTTCCGATGAACAAACCGACACGCCGGTTCGCAAAGTAGCTGGCCAGCATGCCGTATACATTCGGCGGACAGCCTCCCCTTTTAGATTTGAGCAGGATCATGGGCCACCAGGCGTTGTCAAAGGCGCCCGAGATATCCAGGAAAATGGCCTGTACGTAATTCGACTCAGTAGATTTTGCAGCGCTGAGAACCGCTTGCAGCGCCGTGACGGTCGACTTACCCGGAGAGAATCCGTGCTGGAAGTCCGAGATCCCACTGGTGATCTGTGACGCGCAAATGAGCATGACTCGTTCTAAAATCTTCCCGAACACTGGGAGGAGCGTAATCGGACGGTAGGCCTTCGGGTCAGTGAGAGGCTTATCATTACCCTTCGGGATGACGATAAGCCTGCCATCCTTCCACACATCAGGGAAAACCCCCTCTTCCACACAGGCGGCGAACACCCTGTGGAACTCCACGGATGCCGCCCACCACACTTGCTTAACGATTCGCGCTGTGATCCCGTCGATCCCGGGCGCGGTATTCGGCAGTGATTTTATGATTCCCCACAGACCATCGGCGGACGGCGGCGAAGCAGGTGTTCCAGAGGGAATGAGCGCTGCCGCAATCCGGACTTGCCTGTGATACTCTGAATCTGAAGACAAGTTGTCGTCAGGACACAGAGCGTAAAGCAGGCTGTCCGCGGCCTCAGCAACCCCCCCCGGAAATCCCTCAGCGTATCGGACCCCATTGACGACGTTTGATGGCGGACGGAACCTGCCGCTGGCGACCCTGTATGCTTGACCATACGGGTCGGCGTTGCCAGATTCCGCCGCTCGCATGTGGTACGCGTCCTGCTCCGCCACCATCAGTTGCCGGTATCTGCGCCGCTCTGCAAGGAATTCCTCTCGTACTTGCGCTAATCGCACACTCGCTGCATTCTTCTTCCGCTCTGCCTGCCATTTCCTGCGCAATTTGGCTACTAACCTCCTCTGCCTGTCCAGTCCCGGCGACCACCACTCGTACCCGTAGAACTCACGGCTTGCCTTAACACCAAGACACTCGTGCGATGTTCGCACAACGATCTCAGTGAAGGCGCTTGCTAGTGCCGATGCTGGTCTGTGGGACGGTAGGTAGCCCATGCGGGCACCCACCGTCGCGCGAAATCGAGGCCAGTCCACCCCACTTACCCGAAACCTCGGCGGCTCCCCTACCATCGGCTCAGCGCACTCTTCGACTCGTGAGCGCAGTGGTGTCAGTGTATACGTGATGAGGCGGTGGTCGCTCGACGACACGCCCACATGCACCCGCCAGTCATTTATGTGAGCGCTTCTAGTGGAGAGGGTAACGTCAATGTTAGACTCACCGTTTGGACCGCTGTATGTGAAGGGTTGGCCTTCCCTGTTGTTCACGATGATGTCACGGGACCCAATCATTTCCTCCATTGATTTGCGGCGATGCTCCGCTTCGGCGCCCCTCCCCACCAGATGCCGTCGTGGGCTATGCCATAGCGGCGAGTGGGCATTGACGTCTGCCCCGACAAAGATCCGTCGACCTTCTTCTGCTGCTTGCAGGCTATCCATGACTCTCTCCAGGTGGCAAAGGTGTCCGTCTATGGGGTGTGAGTACTGGAAGTATGCGGAGACAACCGCACACTCCCAGTTACCCACCCGCACAGCGGCGACTGCGCAGTGCTCGTTGGACAAGTGCGGCAAGGCCGCCACACTAAACCGCCGCGATGACACGTATATGGCCGCCATGGCCGAGCTCCCGCTTTGTATTAAGGCCAGCTCTGGCTGCGCCTGGGAGTATTGTTCTTGTACAAGAACAACATCCAGGCGCTGCTCTCTGGCAATGGCCGGCAATTCCTGAGTGGCAAGTCTTGAGCCGTTTAGGTTGAGTTGCCCGATCCTGAGCTCAGCCATAATTTGTGCTTGCGACGGCCCTTTCCTCGGCGTAGCGGCGCGCTGGACATGCTCTTGACGCCGTAGTGTGAGTGGCGGCGTCCGTGCGGCCAAACTTGTTGCAAGTCGCGCACTGGGCTGTAGGCGCCTGGCATTCTGCTTTCTGGTGCCCAGTGGCACCGCACTTGCCGCAGGTCGCCGCTGTGGCCCGGCAGTATTTTTCCGGGTGGCCGTATTGCTGACACTTGTTGCAGCATGTCACCTGGACGTGGTCCAGGGCTTCCACCGACTGCCACCCGATATACAGGTGGCCTTTGTTGACCAGTACATCACGCAAGGCGGGCGAGCACTCTATGACGACGGTGGTGGATCCAGCTCTGCGCCCTCGGCGCTTATACACTTTCCCCTCCTTAGCGACCCTCTCGAGCGACCATTCTGAAGAGGCCCGCAGATTCTGATCGTATAGGGCCGCGAGGACGTCGTTTTCTGCTGGATCCCCGTCAAGGTCTCTCAGGCAGACTCTAGGCGACCTCCTTGTAGGTTCCGTGACACGCAGCGTGGGTGGGACTGCGTTCCGCAGCCTTTCGGCCGCCAAAGGTGAGGTGGTCTGGACGACCACCCCTGCGTTTCCCACCTTGCGGACCCTTGCCACCTGGACGTTTATTTCCGCTGGCTTAATAGACCTCTTAAGCTCAGCCTTGGTTTCTTCCGCGGTCTTGATCTTTCCCGTCTGGTCTCCAGCCGGGTAAAATGCCAGGACAGGTCCACCCTGTCGGATGGGGACCGGTTCAGTCTTCCTGCCCAATCGTAGGGCCGAGGAATAGGAGACTGGTGCTGTCAGGGGAGCGTCTGCAGCGGGAGCCCCTGGTTTAACCTTATGTTGAGCCTCCTTTAATTGCGCCTCTCTCAGTTTGGCCTGCAGCAGCTGTGTCTCCATTTCGCTCAAGCGCAGGGTGAGCGCAGCGACCACCGCGAGGATTTCCTGGGCGCTGCTAGCAATCGTGTTTGTTGCCTCCTTGTTTAACCTTGAGGTATGGCCCGTAACAGCGGCCATCACCTGCTCCAGCTGACTGTGCACCCGGTCAAGCAGCTCCGCCTTGCTGGCCGAAGCCAGCGATTTAGAAGGGGCGTCATCATCGTCCGTCTCAGGCTCCGTAGTTTCTGGGTCCGGTCGTTCCCTGGGGTGACCCACATGCAGGCCCGCAAGGGGTGGCGCATGGGTCCGCGGCGACGCAGGCGCTGCAGCAGGAAGTGGTGGCGTCACGGTACGAGCCGGGCGACACAAACGAACAGCGTCCAGTGCCCGCCCTCGCTCTTCCGGAGAAGTCAAGGGGCGCTTGACGCCAGTCTTCCGCGCTGGTAATGGGGCATGGTGGGCACGCGGGCTCTTCTTCTTCTGGTGAGCAGCCGGGGTGAAGAAGTCTGACCCACTATCGTCTTCGCTTCGCGCCGATGCAAAACCCGAAGGAGGGGTCCGGGCCAGCGATGTCCGTGGCGCAAAGGGAGAGGCGGCCTGAGCCGCCTCTTCAGGGTCCATGATGGAGAACTCTAAGTGCGGGGCAGAGTTCGTGTATTGATCTTGCAAAAATCAGAAGTCCAGGTACACGTAACCGAACACGTGAAGACTGTGTGCAGTACGCGTAACGGTCCTATCCGCTCTAGGACCCGACCGACTCAAGTCGGTCCGACCTACAGCAAAGACGTACTGCCAAGAGATTTAGCATTCCGGTACAATGCCATGTAGAAACCAAAAGGGGTGTGGATTGCCTTCCTACTCCTAACAAGGTAGCCTGTTACCATCTTAGATTACATCATCACTTACCATCAGGTGACATTGTGGTCAAGGGCTAACTTGTAAAGAATAAAACAAAAACCTGCTCCAATGTGGATTGGTAATATTATGAGCAAAGTTTACTTCGTTTGTGTTATTGTTACTCAAAACTATAAAAGTAAACAAAAAAGAAAACTACCTTTATCTACTTTTGTCGATGTCCATTTCTTAAGAAGTTTCTCATTAAAACAACCCATAACTCCACGTCCACGCCCATGGCAGAGCTAGGGTGGTTAGCGTAACTACAAGTGGTTAACTACAGTTAGCCAACTGAAGAACAATGGCCGATTAATTAGTGGTCGCGCTACTTATCTACTACATGTCCCTGCTGCCAGTTATAGCAATAATTTCTTTGTTGGGAAGTATTTAGCACATCCTGGCTGCGCAAAAGGGGAGGGTGGGCATTACCTCTGTCTCTTAAAAAAGTCCGCATGTTATTTTTATCCCAGTGTTAATCTCTAAGTCTCTTATGAGTCAGCACTAATATAGGTTTACCTAAGTGTGTGATGAGTGACTTCACAAGCAGACTTATTATTAAAGGATTTGAACAGTTCTTTAGGGTGTTTTATTCCTGGATTGCTTCACCAGCCAACAACAGTGTCATAATAACAATGGGTCCGCAAATTCAAACCATTCAAAATCCTCTACTGAGAGCAAAATGTTACTCTTATTTTTTTATTCTTTACAAGTTAGGCTGAAAATCCACAACCCTTTCAGTTGCTACATGTCATCGCACCGGAATGCTAAATCGCTTGGTCTCAATTGGTCCAGCCGGGGATCAAACACAGGACCTCCGGAACATTAATTATCATTAACATCTGATAGTGGTATATTATACATTATCACCATAATATTACCAATCCACATTGGAGCAGGTTTTTGTTTTATTCTTTACAAGTTAGCCCTTGACCACAATGTCACCTGATGGTAAGTGATGATGTAATCTAAGATGGTAACAGGCTACCTTGTTAGGAGTAGGAAGGCAATCCACACCCCTTTTGGTTTCTACATGGCATTGTACCGGAATGCTAAATCTCTTGGCAGTACGTCTTTGCTGGTAGGGTGGAAACTGGCCGAAGCCTCCCACCAGCCAGACCTAAACCAATTGAGAAAACCTCAATCGGCCCAGCCGGGGATCGAACCCAGGTCACCACTGTTAATGTTTTTCTCTCAAAGATTCTATCTAAGTTTTAGTATAAAATATTAATTTTTTATTTAATTTCAGACTAAATTGATTACTATGAACAGACCATTACGATGAACCACTGATATTGACACAGAGACATAAAGATGAGTGCTTTGACAACAAGACTGACTAGCTGAGCCAGCTTTAAGAATTATGTGGTGTGTGGTGTGTGTGTGTAATCCCAGGAGCTCTCTATGTCAGCCATCCATCTATATTCTTACTCATTTTTGTTAATTATAAAATAAATTTGATTATTTATAGTATGTAACTTCATTGTACCTATCCTGTGATTGACTGAAGCTGTTAGAAAGGTTGCATCTGTAATAATTTATTTACGGTAAAACATATTTAAAAAATAAATATGATTTAACATTTAAGTATGGCCAATATGTTGTAAAGTACAGTGGGCAGGGCTGAACTTATGATCCCTCAGTGTCGAGTCGACCCCTTTTTGGTGTAGCTAGTTAGGCTTCAGCAGATTTATATTCTAATTTGGTAATACTCTTTTTTTCTGATTTAAGGAAATATACTATTCATCAAAACAGTGTCTGCAAGTACTGTACAGGCCGACTGTTTGGATGAGAAGTATATATTTGATTATTTTTTCAGCTTTGTGGTTTCAGGGTTTAAAAAATGTCTATCTGAAAGTCTATGTCTACTGTATTTATTATTATTATAATAAATAAACTTGAATTTTTTTTTTTTATAAACTTCCAACCCCTATTTCACCCTCAGAGGTGTCATTTTCACAATTCTTAGAATACTAGTAGTCTAGATACTGTGATAAAAAGATACAGTTTGTGAGATTGTAGGGGTAAGCACTGAACCTACTGAACCAATTTTGAAGATTATTTTACTAATAAAAATCCACATTTGAGTATTATAGGGTGATTGTGGGAACAGTGAGTCACCCTTTTTTCCGAGTCATATATCTCAAAAACCATAAAAGTTATATATGTCAAACTTTAGTGGAAGAAAGGTAAACTAATTGGCTGCGTTTCGGTATACAAATATATGTATTATACTTAATAGTTTTTGAAAAATATATATTTTTTTAAAAAATGGCTTTTGATCCACTGTGTCCTATATAGTGTATACAGTGAGTCAGTTTTCAGGTCACAGTGGGTCAGTTGGGTGTTTAACCTAAAATAAAAGGTAATATTTTTTATCTATGTATGAAAACTGTATTTAGACTTTGTTTAATATATTATAAATCCGTTAATATTATGACAAACAGAATTTTTTAAATGTAGTTATCTTAACCAGTCAACCAAAAGTCTTGTAAAATGTCAAAGTAAATGAAGTTCTTCTTCTTTAGAAACATAAATATGTATTTGTTAAGTTGGTGGTGTTACGTCCTTCGCCCTGGAGAGCACGTTAAACCATCGATCACAATATTATATAGAAATAGAAGAACCTCGCAGTTCTAATTCCCATAGGAAAAAGGTGATAATATAAAGCCTATTTTACTTCCTGATAATGTAGCTTTCTATTGAAAGAATTTTTCAAATCGGTCTAGTAGTTTGTGAGTTTATTTATTACCTACGAAAATACAAATATTTCCACTTTAAAATATGAGTATAGAATATAGATTATTTCAATAGGTCCACAGTGGGTCGACTCACTGTGCCCACTTTGGAAACGACTCACTGTGTACTACCCACGCCATTTTAATTTAACGACGCAATAACAGAATACTTCACTGAGGAAGCTAGCTCAATTTACTATCAAATGAGACCTTAATAAGTACTTAAAACATAAAAACTTTAACTAACTTCTAACATTTGCAACTATGGAAGAAATAAAAATCAAAACTTATGTATTTTTTGTACTTTTGCAGTCACAAAACACAAACTAATTCCTGTACCGTTTAAAACGCTTCCTAGCGATCCACTGGCAAGCTTGGCGTGAATCATGTTGGAACGCGAATATAATGTGAAAGAGACGCAACTATAGACCGTCTCTTTTTCACCAATATATTGCCGACCCAGTGTTCCCACTTGACCCACTGTAGCCACAATGACCCTAGGCCATGTACTCCTTCCCACAGGAACAGGAATTCTGTGGGTGAAACTGCAGGGGGGCGAACGTACACATGTATTAAACAGCGATATTCAAAATAATATATTGAATTCAAAAATGTATTTTCTACAACTACACTTTTTTGAATAATTTATTTAATTATTGTAATGGTAAAAAAAAATATTAATAGTAAAATGTTAAACTGAAAGCTTTAGTTTTGGAAAAGACTACAACAAAACAAACTCAGCAAAGTAAGTATTCTTTTATTTTCAAATATCAAAATCCAACCAAATTAAATATCATCAGCATTTCACAATCTATGCAAATATTTTGATAATACACACACATTTATGATTTGAACAGAACAGGGTCATCATTACAATATCCTATCAGCTAAAAGCCTTTGCCATCTTTTCTTCAGCACACCAATATGTTATTCCACTGTATTGCAGGTGCTATTTGCAATATTGGAGTCTGCAGTTATAGGGCATATTCCAAATCTCCTGTAAAGCAAAATTGTTAATATTGAGCATATTATAAAATACACACATCACTATTTAGTCTCAAAGTAAGTGTAGTTTGTGTACTAAGATAATATAGCGGACAGACAAGCTTCGCTTTGACTCATTCCCTATTCCTATCCTATTCTACTCCCACCCATTGGCTTATCTAGTATAATTTCCTATTCAGTAGCTCAGAATCCTAGGACTCCTAGGGTGGGCATGCACCAATGGAAAATGTAAATGTACCTATGAGCGATGACGAAAGAGTTCGTTTGGCATAATCATACTTTTAAAAATGAAATTCGATTCCTTTTTGCTTAATAGCCAGCAAACTTAAGTAAACTTAACTAAACCACACACATAAGCCCAGGAACACAAATCCAAACACATTGGATACAACAACATGCAAGATGTCGCAGAAATCTACAACATGATAAGGTATTAAATATCGTAGGTAGTGAGTTTATGTCTCTCTAAGGATATGGACTTATCGTCTCTTTGTCTTACCCCTTAAAATTAATTCAATGAATAAAGATTTACAGGGAATTGTTGAGTGGGGTAGATCTTATGGTCTGCAAGTAAATGCTTCTAAAACACAGGTCATCATTATAGGCAGTCACAAACAAATTGCCCGTATTAACTGGACAACACTTCCTTGTGTTGTTTTTGATGGAGTTCAACTACCATTTAGCGATACAGTACGAAATCTAGGTGTTGTATTTGATAAATATCTCTCCTGGGTCCCTCAGGTTAGCGAAGTGAGCAGGAAGATGTTTGCAGCAGTACATTCTTTGCGACGTCTCAGTAACTTCCTGCCTATACCTACTAAAATTACGTTGGCTCAATCTCTCCTTTTACCAATTCTTGATTATGCTGATACTTGCTATCTAGATTTAACTATTGAGCAATTTAATAAACTTGAGCGTATTCAAAATCTCTGCATTCGGTTCATATTTGGACTTCGAAAATATGACCACATTTCTGAATTTCGGACTAAGCTCAAGTGGCTTCCGATTCGTCTTCGCAGGAATACTCATATTCTGTCTCTTTTATACTCTGTTCTTTTCCATCACTATACTCCTTTTTATCTGAAAGAACGGTTTGAGTTTCTTAGTGATACTCACTGTCGTTCACTCCGTTCTGACGATAACCTTATCTTAAAAATTCCCACTCATAGTACTTCTTTTTTCTCTAGATCCTTTGCTGTCGAATCCGTAAGGCTGTGGAACTCTCTCCCTCCTGATATCAGACGTGCGAAATCTTTACGGATATTCAAGGGGCTCATTGGTAAACATTACTTTCCACCTTAAATTTTGTATTTTTTTTTTTTTTAATAATTATCGTCATGGTTTGTTGTGTTTATGACATGTTTATATATATATTTTTTTTACATATTTATACATTTATATTTATTATATATCTATATTTATATATATACTCGTATACGTATGTATAAATATTGTAAATATACAATTTGTATTATATGGTATATGTATCGTATTGTATATTATATATGTTGATATTTCTTAGTATTTTGTTACATAAGTATTTAACTATTTTCTTTTTTATGCGTTATTTTCTTTTATATATTACCTCTGTACACCCTAGCCTATATCTTTATAATTTTTATTATTAGTTTCTTCGTTAGGTTGCCTGGAAGAGATCGCTTTTTAGCGATAAGGCCGCCTATTGTGCATTTTTCTTTCTTTCCATTATTTTTCTGTATCGTATGTTTCTGTGTGGTGTACAATAAAGTATATTTTCATTTCATTCATTCATTTACGTCCAAAGAAGTGTGTGTAAGACATTAGATGCTGGAAGAAAGATGCTGTTTGATCCCCAGTTCTTGGAGGAGTGAGATGTTGTTTCGAAACAGTGTTACCAACTGTCCAAAATATTTATCCCTAAAGTTTGTGTCAAAAACCCCTAAAATCGCCTTAATTATTGAGTTGTCCCCCTAAAAATATAAATTCATAATAATTTAGAAATAATATGCTGTAATATGTTTCAAAAGTCTTATTTAATACAGACAAAATATTACGTATTTATCTGAAGATTCAGATTTTTTGAAATCATACATGTTGACAATTAATAAATTTAACATTTTTTTTTATTCGATGAAAATTGCCGCCAGTTGCCTCAGAGTGGTTGTAGAATAACGTATTATATATCGTTATAAGTCGCTAGGTCAAGAAAGATATATTAAAATTATCATCAATTTAAAAATATTAAAAAGTCAAAAAGTCCCTGAAAATACCCCTAAAAATTTCAGACCCCTAAAAAATCCCATTTCACTTATTTGCCCCCTAAACGGGGGGGGGGGGGGGGGAACCCCTAAGTTGGGATATATTATCTATATGTATTTTATTGAAGTAAAACATACTTACTATAGTAGGTACCTCATCATTATCAACCCATATTCGGCTCATTGCTGAGCTCGAGTCTCCTCTCAGAATGAGATGGTTTATTTCAATAGTCCACCACGTTGGCCCAATGCGGATTGGCAGACTTCAGATATTATTTTGTTTGTTGTAATCCTGCAAAATGTATTTCTTGCAAATCTTTCACCTCCGCCGCTAGACAGACTGTTATTTGTATTAATGGCTAGAGTAGAGGTATAAATGAAAAAAATTTAGACATTCGTATTTTAAATTTTATTCTAGTTAGTTTGTTTATGTTTTGACTGACATTGAAAATAATTGAGCCGCCTATTTCACCCTGTTGAAGATACAAATGCGCGGCGGTTGGTGGCCTTGAAAAAATCTTATTACTCGTAATTCCTCCGAGCTCACATATGATAATGTGTTCGCAATGGCAACCCTGTTTTTTATTATAGTACACAATTTTTTCATTATAGCAAAACATACATAATATTAGGTATAGGTACATAATCAATACTATTATAAGTATAGATTGTTACATTAGTTGATAATTATATTGTTAAACACGCCGGGCGTGTGGTACGTTCCCGCCCGCACTCGCGGAGCGTCAAAATAAAACACGCTGGGCGCGATACACCGTCCGATGTACATGGGAATACCGAGTCATCTTAAAAAACACTAATGGTGTGTAATGCCGCATACGCATCGGGTAATTACGTAACACAGCGTGTGTGTATGCCGCAGGGAAAGTGTTAACGGTTTACGGTAGCTACCTTGTGCTTGGGCTTGATTAATTTGTATTGCTGAGAATTTTGTACCAAAATGGGTTGTGACTGTCATTAGGGGTCTGATATATTCATTTGAGATGAAATTTTACACTAAAAATGGAAAAATAATAAAAATTTTAATAAAAAAAATACAACCGACTTCAAAACCTAAAAACGAACCCACTAAACTAAAAAGTGAAAAATAACATCATAATATGTTCTACCTGCTGATCAGTATGAAGGCGGTGCTTAGCCGGTGTTGTCTTAATTTAAGCCATTTCTGACAGGACCACATGAAACAACACTGTCTGCAAAATCTACATCTACAAGATATTCTCACATGGCTTGAATTAATACATCACCGGCTTAGCACCGCCTTTATACTGATCAGCGGGTAGAACATATTATGATGTTATTTTTCACTTTTTAGTTTAGTGGCTTCGTTTTTAGGTTTTGAAGTCGGTTGTATTTTTTTTATTAAAATTTTTATTATGAAGATTATTTTACCAATAAAAATCCACATTTGAGTATTATACGCCATGTATTCCATTCCACGGGAACAGGAATTATGTGGGTGAAACTGCAGGGGGGCAAACATACACAGGTATTATACAGAGTTATTCAAAATATATTGAATTCAAAAATGTATTTTTTACAACTACACTTTCTTGAATAATTTATTAATAGTAAAATGTTAAACTGAAAGCTTTAGTTTAGAAAAATACTACAACAAAACAAACTACGCAAAGTAAGTATTCTTTTATTTTCAAATATCAAAGACCAAATCAAATATTTTCAAATCATTAATGTGTGTATTATCAAAATATTTGCATTTCACAATCTATGCAAATATTTTGATAATACACACATGTATGATTTGACCAGATAACAGGGTCATCAGTACAATGTCCTATCAGCTTTTCTTCAGCAAAGCCTTTGCCATCTTTTCTTCAGCACACCAATATGTTATTCCACTGTATTGCAGGTGCTATTTGCAATATTGGAGTCTGCAGTTATAGGGCATATTCCAAATCTCCTGTAAAGCACAATTGTTAATATTGAGCATATTATAAAATACACATATCACTATTTAGTCTCAATGTAAGTTTAGTTTGTGTACTAAGATAATATAGCGGACAGACAAGCTTCGCTTTGACTCATTCCCTATTCCTATCCTATTCTACTCCCACCCATTGGCTTATCTAGTATTATTTCCTATTCCTATTTGGTAGCTCAGAATCCTAGGATTCCTAGGGTGGGCATGCACCAATGGAAAATGTAAATGTACCTATGAGCGATAACGAAAGAGTTCGTTCACCATAATCATACTTTTAAAAATGAAATTCGATTCCATTTTGCTTAATAGCCAGCAAACTTAAGTAAACTTAACTAAACCACACACTTAAGCCCTGGAACACAGATCGAAACACATTGGATACAACAACATGCAAGATGTCGCAGAAATCTACAACATGATAAGGGTATTAAATATCGTAGGTAGTGAGTATAAGTCGCTGTATAGACTTATCGTCTCTTTGTCTGGTACGTCCAAAGGAAGTGTGTGTAAGACATTGGATGCTGGAAGAAAGATGCTGTTTGATCCCCAGTTCATGGAGGAGTGAGATGTTGTTTCGAAACTGTGTCCAGGATATGCAAGCATTGTTTTCCAACACCACATTTCTAGAGCGTGTATCTTCTTTTTCTCACTTTCTCTCAGAGTCCAAGTCTCAGCATCCTATATAAATCGATTAATAGCACTCAATTAACTTCATTGTTTTGACTTTATAGGTTCATTGCAAAGAATATATTATTTACTACTCTTTCTAAGAGAGTTCATTGTTTACAAACAAAGCACTAAACACTTCGCCAAGTTTCGCCCTAAAAATGCTAACTGTGGACGGGGAGACTGAATTGAGAGATTTAGAATGGAAAAAAATATTAATTTTAGATATTTAATAAAATATAAATTATTAATTTGGAATTTTGGACATCCACAATTTGTCCGTTTTACGATCAAAGGTGACTCAAGACCCATCGTAAGTTTTTGACATAAGCCATGAACATATAACTTTACACAATTCGAAGACAATCGCAAATAACTGTCAAATCATATCAAATCATTCACTCTTCGTATAAAAATAACGATCTAATCGTAATGAACTAACTATGCCCAACCGATGGCTTTCCATTGGCTTACACAATCCGAAGTAGCCGTTTGACAAGTAAAAACGTACGATTTCAACTGTCAAAATCAATCGTTTGCGTTAGACAATTAGGCCCCTGTCTCAGGCCTGGGGCCTAATTGTCTAACGGAGTTCATTGATCGTAAAGTTTATACGATCGGCTACGATCAACGATCAATCGTAACTTTACATTGGTATTGTCTATGGTCGAAATTTTCTTAGAAGTCTTATGAACAAAACAAACCCGTCTTGTCACTAAAATCACATATTTCACTTACGTTATACGTAATTTCTAAAGAACAAAGTGTCTAAATCCTTTATTATACGCGTACAGTACGAATTACACCAAAAACTACACCGAATTTACGATCTATTCACATTTATTTTCTGAAAAACAAAATCACAACGAGATTAATTTGCACAGCTTAACTACGATTACGGCAATTTGACATTTCGTAACGCTAGATTGTCTATGAAAAGCAAGGATGGGTAAATAACATCGAGCGTTAACTTATCGATAAATGATAATGAATGATTCTTTAATAATTGATATGTTGTTAGTTTAAAGATGGAAAATTGATATTTTATAATCATTTTATTTTAAAAAATAGTTTTTTAATGAAAATGTTATACAATAAATATGCTCACGTTATTCTATAGCGTAAAAGATATCTTACGAATAGTAGCATTATTCAAACACTGGTATGGATAACATTATTGATTGATTGATTGATTGATTGATTGATATACTGGGTGTAAGGGGCATGCTAACGAAAACTTAATCCAGTGGTTCAGTACATGATTCTGAGTCTCTCAGCGTTGAAATTTTTTGTCGGTCTTTTCACGATATTGAAATTTTTTTTACAGTTTTTTTTAACTAATTACAGCTTAGAAGTACTTATTTCATCTATCTCAATACGATTTTTAATAAAAATCGTCAAATCAAGATTTTTAACAAAAACTAGCAATGTAAATTTAATTTGCAAAATGCGCGCGATCAGCTGTTTTCCAAGAGGTCAAATAGGCAGGTCACGACTAATAGGTATATATACAAAGTCACAAACAAACTGCGCGACGTTGTATTGCCGACCGCCGCCGGTGCCGAGGAAAATAATTGCTATCTCTCTCTAAGCTAAGTCACGCGGCGCGGTTAATAGGTATTTTCAAAATATTGAAACTTTAGGTCCTTTCGCTAGACGCTACGCTATTTTTTCTTTAGTTCGTGTTCGGCGGTCTGTTGACAAACAAACCAAAATTCAAAAACTTTTGTGTATGTTTTATGTTCTGTTAGTAGTGATTTTCTGTAACGAATACTCATACAATTGTGTCGTTTGTATTGTGTGTGTTTGTGTGTGTTGACTGAGAAGTCTTGAAATGCTTAGATCAAATCAATTCAGTACTCATGAATATCGTACCTACTACGACGACATAACGTCTCGTAAACGAGAAACAACCTGAAGTAAGTTAACTACCTGTACCTAGTTAAAAACTTGTAAAGTATAAAAAATAGGTATTAGATAGGTAAGTGTAGCCAGCCGATTTGCTGTCGATGCGTACTACCTACATGTACGTACGCAGTAGATTGCGGAGCGTTGTTATCGCATTATTCGCTGTACATTGCGTGCTCAAAATTTTCAAAATCTGAATTTTCTTATTTCCGACGTAATTGGTATTTAAAATATCGTTGTGGAAACTAAATTTAACCTCTTCATGCAGTTTTCGGTATCATGTCCCTTACACCCAGTATGTACGTGGATACGTGCACACTTTTTTGAAGTATAAGCAAATCTTGGACGTTAGTACGTCCCCAAAAGATTAAAGAAAGAGACGGCCGCGTGGCGCAGTGGGTAGTGACCCTGCTTTCTGCATTCACGGCTGTGGGTTCGATTCCCACAACTGGAAAATATTTGTGTGATGAGATTGAGTGTTTTTAAGTGTCTGTGTGTATTTATACATTATATAAGTGTATATGTAGCGTATTTATACATTATACATTTATATGTAGTATATAATTGTATATTAATATTATAATATCAACTATCTTAGCACCCATAACACAAGCTACTCTGTATGCTTACTTTGAGGCTAGATAGTGATGTGTATTGTTTAAGTATATTTATAATAATAATAAAAAAAAGATTACCCCATTTCTTAACCACGCGTACCCATAGGCATAAACCGTGCACCGTTCACCGTTTGTGACACGTGATATTTAATTTCTTAAAATGCACACAACCGAAAAACGTTACTATACGTTCCCTTTTAAGATAACGTACTATAGTAACGGATATTTTAGTTTAGGTATTTCAGTTATAACGATACCTACTTGATATCGTTCCGATGCCCGCCGTTAACTTCTCAACCCTACTGATTGTCTTTGATTCATAGTCGGCCATTATTGTTGTGTAAAAAAGTCATCTAAGAAAATTTCGACCATAAATAAGTTCATTGTATGAAGACCGGATGGTGAACGATGAATTGAAATAATTCATGAAGATTGCGTATTGTTTATGCAAAACGACAGTAAAACTATATTTATAATATTATCAAATTTACGTCAAACTTGAAAATAATGCATATATTTTAACAACGTTTTAATTCTTTTACTTAAAACATTAAAGAAGCATTAATTTTTACGAAAAATATCTACTATTGAAGAAAATAGCGTGAGAAAATGGTACATGCAACTCAAGTAACAAAACGCAATTAACGAATTTAACCAAGGGCTATTTGGACTATTTGGTTATCTCCCTGTTGTCTGTGTTGGCTAGTGTCAAATTAACGTGATATCCTATTAGTCTGTGGTGAAACATAGCATATTAATAACCTGTGGATTAGAAATTTTAATTTATCAAAACAAAACAATAATTTTATTTTTCAGGTTAAAGAGTATA
Source organism: Bicyclus anynana (assembly GCF_947172395.1). Classification (NCBI taxonomy): domain Eukaryota; kingdom Metazoa; phylum Arthropoda; class Insecta; order Lepidoptera; family Nymphalidae; genus Bicyclus; species Bicyclus anynana. The sequence continues at coordinate 6,514,976 of NC_069100.1, forward strand.
TTTAAAAATTAACAAAGTTTTACTAATTTTTAGTGGTCTTATGAGCAAAGTTTACTTCGTTTGTGTTATTGTTACTCAAAACTATAAAAGTAAACAAAAAAGAAAACTACCTTTATCTACTTTTGTCGATGTCCATTTCTTAAGAAGTTTCTCATTAAAACAACCCATAACTCCACGTCCACGCCCATGGCAGAGCTAGGGTGGTTAGCGTAACTACAAGTGGTTAACTACAGTTAGCCAACTGAAGAACAATGGCCGATTAATTAGTGGTCGCGCTACTTATCTACTACATGTCCCTGCTGCCAGTTATAGCAATAATTTCTTTGTTGGGAAGTATTTAGCACATCCTGGCTGCGCAAAAGGGGAGGGTGGGCATTACCTCTGTCTCTTAAAAAAGTCCGCATGTTATTTTTATCCCAGTGTTAATCTCTAAGTCTCTTATGAGTCAGCACTAATATAGGTTTACCTAAGTGTGTGATGAGTGACTTCACAAGCAGACTTATTATTAAAGGATTTGAACAGTTCTTTAGGGTGTTTTATTCCTGGATTGCTTCACCAGCCAACAACAGTGTCATAATAACAATGGGTCCGCAAATTCAAACCATTCAAAATCCTCTACTGAGAGCAAAATGTTACTCTTATTTTTTTATTCTTTACAAGTTAGGCTGAAAATCCACAACCCTTTCAGTTGCTACATGTCATCGCACCGGAATGCTAAATCGCTTGGTCTCAATTGGTCCAGCCGGGGATCAAACACAGGACCTCCGGAACATTAATTATCATTAACATCTGATAGTGGTATATTATACATTATCACCATAATATTACCAATCCACATTGGAGCAGGTTTTTGTTTTATTCTTTACAAGTTAGCCCTTGACCACAATGTCACCTGATGGTAAGTGATGATGTAATCTAAGATGGTAACAGGCTACCTTGTTAGGAGTAGGAAGGCAATCCACACCCCTTTTGGTTTCTACATGGCATTGTACCGGAATGCTAAATCTCTTGGCAGTACGTCTTTGCTGGTAGGGTGGAAACTGGCCGAAGCCTCCCACCAGCCAGACCTAAACCAATTGAGAAAACCTCAATCGGCCCAGCCGGGGATCGAACCCAGGTCACCACTGTTAATGTTTTTCTCTCAAAGATTCTATCTAAGTTTTAGTATAAAATATTAATTTTTTATTTAATTTCAGACTAAATTGATTACTATGAACAGACCATTACGATGAACCACTGATATTGACACAGAGACATGAAGATGAGTGCTTTGACAACAAGACTGACTAGCTGAGCCAGCTTTAAGAATTATGTGGTGTGTGGTGTGTGTGTGTAATCCCAGGAGCTCTCTATGTCAGCCATCCATCTATATTCTTACTCATTTTTGTTAATTATAAAATAAATTTGATTATTTATAGTATGTAACTTCATTGTACCTATCCTGTGATTGACTGAAGCTGTTAGAAAGGTTGCATCTGTAATAATTTATTTACGGTAAAACATATTTAAAAAATAAATATGATTTAACATTTAAGTATGGCCAATATGTTGTAAAGTACAGTGGGCAGGGCTGAACTTATGATCCCTCAGTGTCGAGTCGACCCCTTTTTGGTGTAGCTAGTTAGGCTTCAGCAGATTTATATTCTAATTTGGTAATACTCTTTTTTTCTGATTTAAGGAAATATACTATTCATCAAAACAGTGTCTGCAAGTACTGTACAGGCCGACTGTTTGGATGAGAAGTATATATTTGATTATTTTTTCAGCTTTGTGGTTTCAGGGTTTAAAAAATGTCTATCTGAAAGTCTATGTCTACTGTATTTATTATTATTATAATAAATAAACTTGAATTTTTTTTTTTTATAAACTTCCAACCCCTATTTCACCCTCAGAGGTGTCATTTTCACAATTCTTAGAATACTAGTAGTCTAGATACTGTGATAAAAAGATACAGTTTGTGAGATTGTAGGGGTAAGCACTGAACCTACTGAACCAATTTTGAAGATTATTTTACTAATAAAAATCCACATTTGAGTATTATAGGCCATGTACTCCTTCCCACAGGAACAGGAATTCTGTGGGTGAAACTGCAGGGGGGCGAACGTACACATGTATTAAACAGCGATATTCAAAATAATATATTGAATTCAAAAATGTATTTTCTACAACTACACTTTTTTGAATAATTTATTTAATTATTGTAATGGTAAAAAAAAATATTAATAGTAAAATGTTAAACTGAAAGCTTTAGTTTTGGAAAAGACTACAACAAAACAAACTCAGCAAAGTAAGTATTCTTTTATTTTCAAATATCAAAATCCAACCAAATTAAATATCATCAGCATTTCACAATCTATGCAAATATTTTGATAATACACACACATTTATGATTTGAACAGAACAGGGTCATCATTACAATATCCTATCAGCTAAAAGCCTTTGCCATCTTTTCTTCAGCACACCAATATGTTATTCCACTGTATTGCAGGTGCTATTTGCAATATTGGAGTCTGCAGTTATAGGGCATATTCCAAATCTCCTGTAAAGCAAAATTGTTAATATTGAGCATATTATAAAATACACACATCACTATTTAGTCTCAAAGTAAGTGTAGTTTGTGTACTAAGATAATATAGCGGACAGACAAGCTTCGCTTTGACTCATTCCCTATTCCTATCCTATTCTACTCCCACCCATTGGCTTATCTAGTATAATTTCCTATTCAGTAGCTCAGAATCCTAGGACTCCTAGGGTGGGCATGCACCAATGGAAAATGTAAATGTACCTATGAGCGATGACGAAAGAGTTCGTTTGGCATAATCATACTTTTAAAAATGAAATTCGATTCCTTTTTGCTTAATAGCCAGCAAACTTAAGTAAACTTAACTAAACCACACACATAAGCCCAGGAACACAAATCCAAACACATTGGATACAACAACATGCAAGATGTCGCAGAAATCTACAACATGATAAGGTATTAAATATCGTAGGTAGTGAGTTTATGTCTCTCTAAGGATATGGACTTATCGTCTCTTTGTCTAGTACGTCCAAAGAAGTGTGTGTAAGACATTAGATGCTGGAAGAAAGATGCTGTTTGATCCCCAGTTCTTGGAGGAGTGAGATGTTGTTTCGAAACTGTGTCCAGGATATGCAAGCGTTCTTCTACAACACATTTCTAGAGTGTGTATCTTCTTTTTCTCACTTTCTCTCAGAGTCCAAGTCTCAGCATCCTATATAAATCGATTAATAGCACTGAATTAACTTCATTGTTTTGACTTTATAGGTTCACTGCAAAGAATATATTATTTATTACTCTTTCTAAGAGAGTTCATTGTTTACAAACAAAGCACTAAACACTTCGCCAAGTTTCGTCCTAAAAATGCTAACTGTGGTCGGGGAGACTGAATTGAGAGATTTAGAATGGAAAAAAATATTAATTTTAGATATTTAATAAAATATAAATAATTATTTTGGAATTTTGGACATCCACAATTTGTCCGTTTTACGATCAAAGGTGACTCAAGAGTCAAGACCCATCGTAAGTTTTTGACATAAGCCATGAACATAAAACTTTACACAATTCGAAGACAATCGCAAATAACTGTCAAATCATATCAAATCATTCACTCTTCGTATAAAAATAACGATCTAATCGTAATGAACTAACTATGCCCAACCGATGGCTTTCCATTGGCTTACACAATCCGAAATAGCCGTTTGACAAGTAAAAACGTACGATTTCAACTGTCAAATTCAATCGTTTGCGTTAGACAATTAGGCCCCTGGACACAGTTTCGAAACAACATCTCACTCCTCCAAGAACTGGGAATCAAACAGCATCTTTCTTCCAGCATCCAATGTCTAACACACACTATCATTGGACGTACCAGACAAAGAGTCCAGCGACATAAACTCACTACCTACGATATTTAATACCTTAACATGTTGTAGATTTCTGCAACATCTTGCATGTTGTCGTATCCAATATGTTTGTGTTCCAGGGCCTATGTGTGTGGTTTAGTTAAGTTTGCTGGCTATTAAGCAAAAAGGAATCGAATTTCATTTTTAAAAGTATGATTAAGCGAACGAACTCTATCGTCATCGCTCTTAGGTACATTTACATATTCCATTGGTGCATGCCCACCCTAGGAATCCTAGGATTCTGAGCTACAGAATAGGAATAGGAAATAATACTAGACAAGCCAATGGGTGGGTGTAGAATAGGAAAGGAATAGGGACTGAGTCAAAGCGAAGCTTGTCTGTCCACTATATTATCTTAGTACACAAACTACACATAAATAGTGATGTTTGTATTTTATAATATGCTCAATATTAACCATTTTTACAGATTTGGAATATGCCCTATAACTGCAGACTCCAATATTGCAAATAGCACCTGCAATACAGTGGAATAACTAACATATTGGTGTGCTGAAGAAAAGATGGCAAAGGCTTTTAGCTGATAGGACATTGTACTGATGACCCTGTTATCTGGTCATATCATAAATGTGTGTGTATTATCAAAATATTTGCATAGATTGTGAAATGCTGATGATATTTGATTTGGTCTTTGATATTTGAAAATAAAAGAATACTAACTTTGCTGAGTTTGTTTTGTTGTAGTCTTTTCCAAAACTAAAGCTTTCAGTTTAACATTTTACTATTATTTTTTTTTACCATTACAATAATTAAATATATTATTCAAAAAAGTGTAGTTGTAAAAAATACATTTTTGAATTCGATAAATTTTGAATAACTCTATATAATACCTGTGTATGTTCGCCCCCCTGCAGTTTCACCCACATAATTCCTGTTCCCGTGGGAAGGAATACATGGCCTATAATACTCAAATGTGGATTTTTATTGGAAAATAATCTTTAAAATTGGTTCAGTAGGTCCAGTGCTTACCCCTACAATTTCACAAACTGTATTTTTATTACATTATCTAGACTACTAGTAATCTAAGAATTATGAAAATGACACCTCTGAGATAGGGGTTGGAAGTTTATAAAAAAAATATTTTTTTAAGTTTATTTATTAAAATAATAATAATAAATACAGTAGACATAGACTTTCAGTTAGACATTTTTTAAAGCCTGAAACCACAAAGCTTAAAAATAATCAAATATATACTTCTCATCCAAACAGTTGGCCTGTACAGACAGTTTTGATGATTAGTATAATTTTCTTAAATCAGAAAAAAGAGTATTACCAAATTAGAATATAAATCTGCTGAAGCCTAACTAGCTACACCATAAAGGGGCCAGACTCGACACTGAGGGATCATGGGTTCAGCCCTGCCCACTGTACTTTACAACATATTGTCCATACTTAAATGTTAAATCATATTTATTTTTTAAATATTATTTACCGTAAATAATTATTACAAATGCTACCTTTCTAACAGCTTCAGTTAATCACAGGATAGGTACAATGAAGTTACATACTAAATAATCAAATTTATTTTATAAATGACAAATATGAGTAAGAATATAGATGGTTGGCAGACATAGAGAGCTCCTGGGATTACACACACACACACCACACACCACATAATTCTTAAGCTGGCTCAGCTAGTCAGTCTTGTTGTCAAAGCACTCATCTTCACGTCTCTGTGTCAATATCAGTGGTTCATCATCATAATGGTCTGTTCATAGTAATCAATTTAGTCTGAAATTAAAAAAAAAATTATATTTCATACTAAGAGTTAGATAGAATCTTTGAGAGGAAAACATTAGCAGTGGTGTCCTGGGTTGAATCCCCGGCTGGGCCGATGGAGGCTTCGGCTAGTTACCACCCTACGGGCAAAGACGTACCTCCAAGAGATTTAGCATTCCGGTACGATGCCATGTAGAAATCGAAAGGGGTGTGGATTGTCTTCCTACTCCTAAGAAGTTAGCCTGTTACCATCTTAGATTACATCATCACTTACCATCAGGTGAGATTGTGGTCAAGGGCTAACTTGTAAAGAATAAAAAAAAAACCTGCTCCAATGTGGATTGGTAATATTATGGTGATAATGTATAATAGGTATATCACTGATGTTAATGATAATTAATGTGCCGGAGGTCCTGTGTTTGATCCCCGGCTGGACCGATTGAGACATACGGCCAAGAGATTTAGCATTCTGGTGTGATGACGTGTAGCAACTGAAAGGGTTGTGGATTTTCAGCCTAACTTGTGTGGCGCTTTGCCCTGATTGTTTAACCCCATATAGTATAAGCCTGAGAGCTATAGGGCCAGCGTCAATTAAATAAAAAGAATTGATAGATATACAAGTTTGAGAACTCACATATTATAGTAGATTGCCCAGCATGTAGGTGTGTCGAGGAACTATGATCTGCTCCGCATGAAACTGCTCTCCTAATCTGAGGTTCTATCACCGCAGCTGGTTTCTGGAAAGTGAAATAAATCCGGGCAAACACAGCAACTCGGTACTGTGTCTGCCGGCTGTAACACTGACCTTCGAGTTACTCTAGGCAACTAAGGTAGTGTTGAAGCCCTAGATATAGGTTGTCCTGACCGTAACGTGTTATCTACATATGATTCATGAATTTATACTTTGTTACAGGGGTTAGATCCTATAGTTTCCTACATGACCAATTTGGGAAATCGTTGAACGGAGCGCTCCTACTTCCTTGTCTGTCAACGTCTGTGGCCTTTAAGGCAGTGGGATTAAGAACGACTGTGGACTTATGAGTTCTGCCTTTGCTTTCCTCTGTACGGAAAGAACTGTGGTCTCACGGAACTGCCACGACTCTCTTCCTTGGTGGAGAGTAACTGTGTGGACTTATTTGGGGGACTAGGTTGCCGTGGTTCTTAATCCCTTTATATCTAGAAGAGATAATGTGGCCTGCGATACAACCTTTCTAACTTACCGACCCATTTGCTGTTTATGCAGCGGATGCGGGGCCCGTTCTCCCATTCAGCGTTTCTGCTCAATGAGAGAACGTCGTAAGTAGGGATCTGCATGGATCCCAGCCGTCCGCGACGGCGTTCGTGGGTCCACTTCTACCGGAGACAACGGCCGCCAATCTCGGTAGAAGAACCAACAAAGAAGCCCAACATGGCATACTACATTCTATTCTACCCTAATATAAAGACTTGGGGGCGGGACAATTTCACTCATCGGTATCTTTTCTTAGTGTGCACGGCCAACCTGGCTAGGCCCATTTCTCTATTGTGGGTCCCTCTGAACTGATTGTATATGTTTAAGGGACCCTTGGTTACCCCCCCAACGCGTGTATTATAATTAGATAAATTCAATCCCTTAAAATCACATAAATCTCTGGAAGTATTATGATTAACTTGATACACATTTAAACCTTTCATATATTTAAAGAATATTAAGGGAATAGTTATAGGAAATATCACTTGTGAAAAATTATGAGAATCAATCTATAAACTAGGGACTCACGTTATGATTGGAGTTCAAGCTGCTACCTGCTGCACCCAGCGTCACCGACAAAGTGAGGAATCCAACCGCAACAGTTAATGTTATAGTTCAAACTGTCGTACACTTCCGACGATGCGTTTAGAAACTTACCTTTAATCAAGTACCTTTGACAAGTTACTAATCTAGAATACGTTCGGAAACTTACCTTCGAATCTCAGACTTCAGACTTGGCAACCCTGTTGACTTTGTCGGTCACTCTGAGTGCTATCCTCTGAGCTCCTCTGGGCTTCCTCGATATTACTATTAATTTTCGTGACATCATTCACGACAACTTGTAAAGAATAAAAAATATAAAATAAAAGAGTAACATTTTGCTCTCAGTAGAGGATTGTATATCTAAATGCCTAGATAAACTGACTCTGCAAACCCATTGTTATTATGACACTGTTGTTGGCTGGTGAAGCAATCCAGGAATAAAACACCCTAAAGAACTGTTCAAATCCTTTAATAATAAGTCTGCTTGTGAAGTCACTCATCACACACTTAGGTAAACCTATGTATATTAGTGCTGACTCATACACTGGGATAAAAATAACATGCGGACTTTCTTTAGAGACAGAGGAAATGCCCACCCTCTCCTTTTGCGCAGCCCGGATGTGCTAAATACTTCCCAACAAAGAAATTACTGCAGCAGGGACATGTAGTAGACAAATAGCGCGACCACTTATTAATCGGGCATTGTTCTTCAGTTGGCTAACTGTAAGTTAACCACAGTGTTACCAACTCTCCAAAATATTTATCCCTAAAGTTTGTGTCAAAAACCACTAAAATCGCCTTAATTATTGAGTTGTCCCCCTAAAAATATAAATTCATAATAATTTAGAAATAATATGTTTCAAAAGTCTATATTTAATACAGACAAAATATTACGTCTTTATCTGAAGATTCAGATTTTTTGAAATCATACAATAGATATGTTGACAATGAATAAATGTAACAATTTTTTTTATTCGATGAAGATTGCCGCCAGTTGCCTCAGAGTGGTTGTAGAGTAACGTATTATACGTCGTTATAAGTCGCTAGGTCAAGAAAGAAATATTAAAATTATCATCAATTTAAAAATATTAAAGAGTCAAAAAATCCCTGAAAATACCCCTAAAAATTTCAGACCCCTAAAAAAATCCCATTTCACTTATTTGCCCCCTAAATCTGGGGGGAAAACCCCTAAGTTGGGAACCCTGTCCACAGGTTAATAATATGCTATCATAGAGTACATTGAATATAGGGTATAGAGTCCTCAGATGCCATCTCCGCTTAGCGCCATCATGTGAGCAGATAGAGAACTACACCAATTATAATATATACCCATAAGTATAAAATGAGCGTCGAATTACGTATATATACCTATATCCATAGAGACATGAACATAATGTTTACCTACTAGTATTAACTGTTCTCTATTTTATTTAGGAATTCGGATACAAATAATAAAAACACAAATGGGATACATATAATTATTTATTGTTTCTCCTTTTGTGAACATAAACAACTCCGTCTCTTTGAATAGAGTCATCTTCGTCAAAACCTCTAGTAGTACCGCTTAACAATATATTTGTTGACTTACACCAATCAAATGTAAAAAATATGCACGAAAAAATAAAAAAGAACTCTACTAAATCTCAAGACAAGACATATATAACAGAGTTCTCGGAATCCAAAGTAAAGCACAGGTCAAAACGATTTATAACAGTCACCAAAATCACACCAAAAACACTATGAAGAAAGCAAAAGAAATAAAACCGTTTCGTCTACAAAATTAAACAAAATGTCACAAGCCGTACAAGGTTATATATTTTTTTTTAATACCTGGCTTAAGATTACCTCAGAATCCTGCTGGTCAAAGTGCCTTAAAGCGCCATCTATTGAGCAAATAGGGAATTAAGGAGGCATATGCAATTTGTACTGAGGTTGTAATGTACAGACTGATTACACCCTGTATGCTATGTTTCACCACAGACTAATAGGATACTACGTTATTTTGACACTAGCCTACACAGACAACAGGGAGATAACCAAATAGTCCAAATAGCCCTTGGTTAAACTCGTTAATTGCGTTTTGTTACTTGAGTTGCATGTACCATTTTCTCACGCTATTTTCTTCAATAGTACATATTTTTCGTCAATTTTAATGCTTCTTTAATGTTTTAAGTAAAAGAATTAAAACTTTGTTAAAATATATGCATTATTATGGAGTTTGATGATATATTATAAATATAGTTTCACTATCGTTTTGCATAAACAATACGCAATCTTCATGAATGATTTCAGTTCATCGTTCACCATCCGGTCTTCATATAATGAACTGATTTACACAATACCAATGTAAAGTTACGATTGATCGTTGATCGTAGCCGATCGTATGAACTTTACGATCAATGAACTCCGTTAGACAATTAGGCCCCAGATGAGTGATAGTAGTAGAAATTAGTGGAATAATCTTATTTACAAAAAAAAATATTATACGTGTAAAAAAATACATACCTGTAATTTTTAGATTTCGCCGCGCATGGCCATTTGATGTTTTAAAGAGTTCTGTGGTCATGCACGGTTTTATTCTGTCAAATGTCAATGTCAAATGTCAGCTGTCAAATTGAAAAAGTGTGGTTGACGACTGAATTGTTTAGAGGTTAAAAGTTAAAACTAATTTGAAACGTTTTGTAATTTAAATAGCTTTATATTGTTTATTTAAAGATTGTGCTTGTGAAGGATTATAACATAAAATGTCGTTTCTTTGATAACTTTCAGGTATGTGTTTTGATATGTAACTTTCAATTACTTGTACAGTAGACATTATTTAAAAAAATAAATAAAATCTTTGATAACTTTCAGAGCAACATATTTGATTTAAAAACTTCACAAACATCCCAGAATAGAACATTATAAAACGACATTTTTGTTCATAAAGAGCATCATAAGATAAAATGGAAAAACTTTGTTTCGTGTTTACAATACTCCCGGCCAATGATGGAAAATCAAACATGTTTGGTATAACATCTATATGTACAAGTGAAGACAAAGTGTACGCTATACCACAAGATCGTCAGGGTATTTCACATCACAAAGAAATTATGAAAACGGCTGCTTTTGCTAGGGTAAAAAACAGCATAAAGAAAAGATATCAGACACGAAGAATTTGGATAACAATGACAGAAGAACTTAAGAAAATCTACATAGACGAGGATGATAATCTACATTTTGAAGACCAATATCTTGAGGAAATAAACCAAGAACAAACTGCGACTGCACCAGGTAGCGAGACAAGTGTATTGGAAAAAATATTTGAAAAATTAATGCTACAAGAATCTAAACAGCAAAACGTAAAACACATTGCAGAGAGGTTTATCATTGAAAAATTCACCAGCAAAAATTCAAATGCAATCCAATGGATTGAAACTTTCGAAAAAGAATGCCAACGTTTTGATGTAATAGATGACTGTAAAAAAATTGAAATACTTAGACTATTTATGGATAAAAGTTGTACAGATTGGTACAGTTCTATGATTATAAAATTGACCATGGAGTCGGAATGGAAAATATGGAAAACCAAATTCTGCGAATCATTCTCTAACAAAGGGTGGAGCCAAATTACCTATGCTTTATCATTCAAATATAAAGAAGGATTACTAGTGGATTACGCCATAAGGAAAGAAAAAGTACTATTGGATATGAGAAAATCAATTGATACAGGTACCCTAATAGACCTCATTGCAGCCGGTTTGCCAGAAAATGTACTTAACAAAATTGATAGAGAAATATTGAAAGATACAGTGGATCTCTTTAATGAACTGGGAAAGTTTGAACATTTGGTAAATAAAAAGAATTATTCAAACTATAGAAAATATGGAAATTTAAGAGGCAATATCAAAAATGAAGATAAAAGCCCATGTAAAACTTGTGAAAAGTTAAATAAAGGGATTCGTTACCACCCGGAGTATTCTTGCTGGTTTAAAACAAGAGAAGAGGATAAAACAAAAGAGAAAAACATAAAACATGTGAACAACTCTGTGATAGAAGCTGAGTTACATGAAACCGAACAAAAAAACTAATAGTGACACCATTAATAAAAGTCAAACTGCTAATAAATGATAAATTAGAAATTTATGGAGTATATGATTCTGGGTCAAATGTCTCCCTAATTAATTCAAAGCTATTAAAAATAAAAGGCAAAGGAAACATTTGTGAACATGAAGCAAGTTTGGTAACAATTAATGGTGTTAAAAAGACAAGTGGTTTGACAAATTTGAAAATTAAAATATTTGAAATAGAAGAAAATGTTGAAGTATACATTATAGATAAACAAAATTTTAAATATGATTTTTTAATTGGATTGGACATGATAACGAAGTTCAAGCTAATACAAAATGAAGACTTAAACATTACCCAAAAAATAAAAAATCTGAATAAAGAGAAAATAGAAGATAGTCCAAAAACTATTGCTCAAGAGGAAATACCAGACAACAAAGATATGCTGAACAAATACACAGTTAATTTTAATGAACATGTAAAAGAAGAAGAATTCAAAATAAATGTTAGTCATTTAAATAAATATCAGAAAACAGAAATAAATAAATTGATCAACAAATTTAACAGTGTTTTTGCAAAAAATAAATTTGATGTTGGAACAGTTAATGAATATGAAGCCAGAATAGATTTATTAGTAGACAAATACTGCAGCAAAAGGCCCTACAGGTGCACAATGGAAGATAAAAAAGAAATAGAAGAACAAATAGGGAAATTATTAGACAGCAAACTTATAGAAGAATCCTATAGTCCATTTGCTGCACCTGTCACATTAGCATTTAAAAAAGAGGAAAATAAAAAATCCAGATTATGTATAGACTTCAGAGATTTAAACAAGATTGTAGTTCCAGAAGCTCAACCATTTCCTTTAATAGAAGACTTGATGACTAAAACCAGGAATTGCAATTTTTATTCAACACTTGATATAAACTCTGCCTTTTGGTCTATCCCTTTACGGGTAGAAGACAGGAAAAAGACAGGGTTTGTAACACAAGAGGGCCACTTCCAATGGACGTGTCTTCCTTTTGGTCTGAAAACTGCGCCAGCTATTTTCCAGAGGATTCTGAGTAATATACTAAGAAAACACAAACTCACAAATTTTGCTGTGAATTACATAGACGACATATTGGTATTTTCAAAATCCTTTGATGAACATATCCATCACCTAACACAACTGATGGGGTGGGAAATGGTGGCAGTGACTACGCACAGGTGTGCGAGCTGTGCTATTGGGTCCTGTCACAAGTCAGATGTTACACGTCCCCGTCGTCCACCCTGGGCAATGTTGCAGTATCTAAACCGGGCTCGCACCTTTTCACATCCAACCTCGGGCTGCAATAGCGGAGTATCATTCTGGCGGTACACTGTGTACACTCCCATACACTGTTGTACTTTTCCTCTCCTATACCCACATCCCCTCCCACCTCCTGTCTAATGCCCACCTTAAACCCAATCCCCTACCAGTCCTTCCAAACTCTCCTCCCCCTCAATTCCCTACTGTCTAAACACACCCACACCCCGGAGGAGAAAACCTCGACTCCAAAAATCCCCAAATCCAAGGTGTTATACGTACCGTGCCGAAGGATGCATGGCTGAGGGGGTGCTCAGTCCTTAACGGAGTCTCCTCGACACCAGGGCAAATCGAGGTAGCATCATGCCCTTCAGGCGGCAAGCGGGGCTCTGCTGTCTGTGACCGCTTATTTCCCTTGCTACTCGTGGGACTTGCTGGAGAATTCAAATCTACAAGTTTCTTTTGCCACATCTTGTGGCACCAACTCTAAGGCGCAGAGGCCTGTCGTAGACTCTGCAGAGCCTGGAACTAGCTCGTTCACTTTCGGGAGTGGCCAGAAGGTCGGCGGAGACGTCATCGCCTCCGAAACGCCTATGGAAACACCCCTTGTGTGCGAGACAAAACCACAAAGCCAAGGCGCTAGACGCAAAAAACTCTGTGGTGCTGCGCGCAAGCGCCTTCACCGGCTTGTAAAGGATGGGGGGCTAGAATACAATGAAGCCCTCACCCTATGCCGCAAGCCCTGGGCGGAATTACCTGTGGAGAAACCAATAGCCTCCAACGAAAGCCGCAAACGCGGCAGATCGGAGGAGGAATCTCCAAAGGCAAACCCACCCAAGGCACAAAAAATGTCAACGACGCCTGACGGACGCACTAAACCGGCCGCCAGCTATCGGGACATTACAGGAGCTCTTCGTGTGGGGATTCGTAACTCGGAACCTATGACGACGGAGCAAATGGACCTTGTCCGTTCGGCACTTATGGAGGTCATGTATCAAACATGTCGCACCATAAACGTCGAAAACATGGGCAAGGGACCCAGGTTTCTTGGCTTCTCCCACAAGCCTGGCTGGATCCTGATTACTTGTGTAGACAAGGAAAGCCAGGACTGGCTTGTGGAAACAGTCAAAACCTGCAAACCATGGCCTGAGGCACAGCTTTCTATACTTCTGGAAAACGAATTGCCTAAGCCATGGACTGTGTCAACCTTCATCCCTAAGAATCTAGCGAAATCCACCAAGCTAGCACTAGGGATGCTGTGTTGGCAAAACCATGAGCTGAACCCAACTCACTGGAGGGTCCTCCATGAGAAGGCAGACGATAAGGGCATCCTAGCGTTTCTTTCTCTGGATGACTCCTCAATGGAAGTCCTAAAGAAGTATAATTTTAAAATATTCCTGGGCTTCTATTGGTTGTACTTCAAGCTCAGAGGAGGGCCTAATAGCCCAACCGAGCCAACAGCTGACACTCAGGACAGCGCAGACCACCCTATCCCAGGGCCGAGTGGAAACGGTGGCGGATCGGCCGCTGGACGTTCTATCGCCAGCGCAGGCCACTCCGCTGCCGGACCGAGTGGTTCTGGGAGGGGGAGGACAGCTGAAAGAGTGAAAGCTCTGGCTAACAAAAAAGCAACTGGCAGAGCGCCGAAGAATGCCCCACCCGACCGAGGTCGTCATTCGCCTCAAACGGATAGGGGCAGAGACCGGCCTCTACCGGTCATTAAAAGGGCCAAATAAATGGCAATCCAGGGGTCCATGGTGAGGTTTCTGCAAGCCAACCTCCAACACGCAATTGCGGCCTCTGCTATCACAGAGTGCTGCCTTGTTGAGGGGAAAGCAAACCTCGCCCTTATTCAAGAACCCTGGATCTCCAAAAGCGGTACTATCCTCGGGCTGAATGCTGGGGGTAAGTTACTATCACATGCCAACGGCTCGAGGCCCAGAGCGTGTATCGTTTTTGATAGATCTATTAACTTTCTGCCAATTCCAGGAGTCTGTACCGATGACCTTGTGGCAGCATTTGTAAACATCAAAGGGTGGGAAGGACGGAGGATAATTATCTGTTCAGCCTACCTACCCGGCGAAGTAACAAATCCTGCAAACGAGTTGCTCCCGGTAGTCGAATACGCCCGGAAACACAACGCAGAACTACTGGTGGGTTGCGACGCGAACGCCCATCACGACGCCTGGAGTAGCACTGACACGAATGATAGAGGTGAGTTTCTCTACGATTTCCTCTTAGCTAATAACCTTCAGGTCTTAAACAAAGGCAATGTACCAACCTTTGTCACAAAAACTAGAAAGGAAGTTCTAGACATAACCTTCGCCACCGTCAATTTAGCCAGGAGAATTAACGACTGGCAGGTGAGTAAGGAAAGTGCAATGTCAGACCATAGACACATAGGTTTTAATCTGACAACAAATTTTCCTATGGAAACGGTTACTTACAGGGATCCTAGGCGCACTAAATGGACGGACTATTGCAGCAGCCTGCAGTGCAACCTAGAGGTAGTACCTAAAAGTATAAAAACGCTAGAAAGTCTGGATCTAGCAGTTGAAGTTGTCACCGAAGGAACTATTAAAGCCTTCGAAGACAACTGTATGCTCAAGACCAAGACTTCTAAACACAAAGTGCCGTGGTGGAACTCAAAGCTTAAGCGCTTGAGGGACAAAACACGCAAACTATTCAACAGGGCTAAGACGACCAAGGAGTGGGACATCTACCGAAAAGCCCTAACCGAATACAGCAAAGAAATTAGGAAGGCTAAAAGAGCATCATGGAGAAGATTCTGCGAGGAAATAAGCAACTTGCCTCAAGGTTCCAGACTCCAAAAACTGCTCTCCAAAGCCAAACCTAATCAGCTAGGCTTGTTAAAAAAGCCTGATGGTTCCTTCACATGTGATGAGAAGGAAACCCTAGAATTGCTAGCACACTCTCACTTCCCAGGAGCGGTCAGTACTAACGCTAGAACCTTGGCGCAGGCTCCATGTAGGCCTCATATCGAGGACTGGAGAAGGGCCACCATAGTTTTCAGACCTGGAGCAGTGAGGTGGGCTATCAACTCTTTTGAATCGAACAAAGCTAGTGGGATTGATGGAATAACACCTCTTTTATTACAAAGAGGTGCAACCCTGCTGATCCCACATCTGGTCAAAATCTTCAGGGCGAGCTTTGCCTGGGGATATATTCCAGAAAACTGGACCAAAGTAAGGGTCATATTCATACCTAAAGCGGGAAAAAAGGACTACGCCATGCCTAAAGCCTTTAGACCCATAAGTCTCTCTTCATTTTTACTAAAAACAATGGAGAAGGTACTGGATAGGTATATTAGGGATGGGATTCTCATTGAGAGACCCATCCATATAACCCAGCATGCCTATTGCAGAGGACGCTCCACAGAAACCGCCCTGCTAAGCCTGGTTGATAAAATCGAAAAGGCACTGGAAGACAAAGAAATCGCCCTCGCGGCGTTTCTAGACATTGAGGGAGCTTTCGATAACACTCCCATCCGAACATTGGTGAATGGTCTAACCAACAAACGGGCTGACCCAACCACTGTTCGCTGGGTTGAAGCGATGCTCTCAAACAGAATAGCCAGATTTAAGCTAAACGACATCTCGACTGAAGTGCTTACGACAAGGGGATGCCCGCAAGGCGGGGTCTTGTCACCCCTGCTATGGACCCTTGCAGTCGATCACCTGCTGTATAAGATGGCTGAACTCCGCTTAGATACCCAGGGATACGCGGATGACCTGGTAATCATTGTGAGAGGAAACTGCCAAAGTACTATTTCGTACCTCATACAGAAAGCACTAAACACCATTGAAAGATGGTGCAAAGACAATGACTTATCTGTTAATGCAGATAAAACAGTCATTGTCCCATTCACCAATAAGCACAAACTCGAAAAACTCGAGCCGCCTATTTTGAATGGAAAACACATTCCGTTCTCGTGCGAGGCTAAGTATCTGGGTATTACCTTAGACCAGAAACTTACTTGGAACTCTCACGTGGATGGTACACTTAAGAGGGCGAAAACAGCCCTCGGTATCTGCAGTCGACTGGCAGGAGCACGATGGGGGCTGAAACCTAAAATAACCCTCTGGCTCTATACAGCTGTGGTGAGGCCGATTGTATCTTACGCCTCAACAGTTTGGTGCAGGAAAACGATGCAGAAAACCACTCAAAGTAAGCTTAGCAGTCTTCAAAGATCTGCCTGCTTGCTTATAACCGGAGCCATGAACACCTCACCTGGAGCAGCTCTTGATGCACTACTTAACCTCCCGCCCCTGTTTCTCTATTTGGAAAAGGAGGCAAGAGAGGGCATGTACAGAGTAATCTGCCAGAAAGAGGTGAACTGGCTTTCTCAAGTTATGAGGAACCTACAAAACTCAGTACTTGATATCCCAGTTTTGGGGATGCCATCAGACAATATGACCCCAAACTACTACTTCCAAAGGAACTACACCGTTGAGATACCCGATCGGGACAGGTGGCTAAAAAATGAAATAACTTGGAAAGCGGGAAGCCTAAAGTGCTACACCGATGGTTCCAAGTCAGGAAAAGACGTAGGCTGTGGAACCTATGGAGAGAAGCCCAGGGTGAAAATTCACCGGAACCTGGGAACGTATACCTCCATCTTCCAGGCAGAGGTGTACGCCATCATTGATTGTGCGGAAGCCTTGCAGCAAAACAACTACGTTAACAGAACTATTTATATTCACTCTGACAGCCAAGCGGCTCTTTCAGCCTTGTCCGCGGAGGTTATTACCTCTAGACTTGTTGAAAACTGCTGGCAATGTCTGAATAACTTGGGCAACCGTAATCAGGTTATCCTTCGCTGGGTTCCAGGGCATGCAGGAATAGTCGGCAACGAAAAGGCGGACCAACTTGCGAAACTAGGCGCGAGGTTACCACAGACAGGACCTGAACCCTTCTGTGGTATACCTAAAAGCCTAGCCAAACTCACCCTGTTAACTTACTGTTACTACGACACCCTTATTCGCTGGAGAAAACTTCCAGGAATGAATCACTCAAAAGCGCTAGTAAAATCCTTCAATAAGAAGGCTGCTTCAGACCTACTAGCGCTTAGTAGGAAAAACCTATGTATCTTAGTGCGGGCACTTACCGGACACTGTGGACTCAATAGACACATGTTCAATCTTAAACTCCGGGACACAGATCTGTGCAGACTCTGCCTAGACGCAGAGGAAACACCTATGCACATCTTATGCAATTGCCCAGCTCTAATACATAAACGCAACCTCCACTTAGGGCATTACACAATGGATCCAGAGGAGGTGAAACACATCCCAGCCAAGAAACTGCTGCTGTACCTGGCAGCAACCAGTATTGGAGGGGATATCTAGTCAGTGGCGATCACAATAGATCGGCAACGGTCAACGTGATACAGGACCTCAAGAGACCTGCAGAGCCGCGACATCAAGAAGAAGAAGAAGAAGAAGAACACAACTGATGGAAGCCATAAAAACAGAAGGATTCAGACTAAAATTTAAAAAGTGCACATTTGCATCAGACTCTGTGAAATATCTGGGCCATATAATTCAAAACAATTCTGTTAAACCAGTAAAAGATAATCTCATATCAATAAGAAATTTTCCTACTCCAAAATCACAAAAGAATGTAAGACAGTTTCTAGGTAAAATTAATTTTTATAATGAATACATACCAGAAGTGCGATAATATTAGATCCACTTCATAATTTACTTAGGAAAAATCAATCATTTTTTTGGTCTGACCTATGTCAGGAATCCTTTGAAAAAATAAAAAATCTTCTATGCTCTCAACTAGTTCTACAAATTTTTGATAAAGATTTACCAATTAATATTTACACAGATGCTTCGATAGAGGGTGTTGGGGCAATTTTAAAACAGGTGCAGCCAGATGGAAACGAGAAACCAGTAGCTTACTTTTCTAAGAAACTAAATGGAGCTCAAAAGAAAAAAAAGGCGATATACCTGGAGTGCTTGGCCATTAGAGAAGCGGTACGATATTGGCAATATTGGCTGATTGGAAAGTCGTTTACAGTTTACTCTGACCATAAACCACTAGAAAATATGAATTTGAAATCGAGAACTGATGAAGAATTGGGTGACTTGACGTATTATCTATCCCAATATGATTTTAATATTAAATATGCTCCAGGAAAAGAAAATTTGGAAGCTGATTGTCTTAGTAGAAACCCTGTGTTGGAATCAAATGAAAACACAGATGAACAATTAAAGATTGTCAATTTGGTTACCTTAGAGGATATTTTAAAAGATCAGACACAAAATGAAGAAATACAAAAAAATAAAGAAAAAGTTTTGCATAAACAAAACATATGCTATAAAAAAGTCAGAAACAGAGAAAAAATAATATTATCTGAAGAATTCAGTATCAAATTTTTAAAAAATATACATGCAAATTTGTGTCACATTGGAATAAGGCAAATGCAGGACACAATCAGTTCAGTGTACATAGCAAGAAATCTCACGAAAAATATTAGAAAAATATGTAGAGAGTGTGAGGTTTGTATAAGAAATAAATCAAGAGGTCAGTACAAATTTGGATTTATGTCTCATTTAGGTCCAGCCAGAAAGCCATTCGATATCGTCTCTATAGACACAATAGGTGGTTTTGGAGGGTCGAGATCTACCAAAAAATATCTACACTTATTGGTGGATCATTTCTCAAGATACGCATTTATTTTAACTTCAAAAACTCAAAGTGCAAACGATTTTATCAAGCTAGTGAAAAATATCTCAGAAACAGAGGACATTGGTATGCTGCTTACCGATCAATATCCAGGTATCAATTCGAAAGAATTTAAGGAATTCTTGAACGAGAAAGAGATAACTTTGGTATTTACTGCAGTGAACGCACCGTTCTCAAATGGTCTAAATGAGAGACTTAATCAAACTTTAGTGAACAAAATCAGATGCAAAATTAATGAAGACAAAGCTAAGAGAGCATGGACAACAATAGCTCATGAATGTGTGACGAAATATAATGAAACTATTCACTCAGTTACTGGCTTTTCACCAAGTTATCTTTTATATGGGTCAGATGTCTCAATTTTACCCAAGGAGTTGAAACAAGAAAAAACACAGTATGATTGGGTCAGAGACAGGACTAAAGCACTACAGAATACAATGAAATCACATAACTACAATAAAACACTATTTGACAAAAATAGAAAATTCCATGAATTTCAGGTCGGTGATATGGTTTATGTGGAAAACGGGAACAGGCTAAATAGGAAAAAACTTGATGAACTGAAAATTGGACCATTACGGATTGTTGAAAAAGTTTCAAAATCAATATATAGAGTTGATACAGGGCACAAGAAAACAGAGTCAAATCTTTTTCATGTCACAAAACTAATTCCAATTCCTACCATTCAAGAAGGAGGAAAGAAAGAAGTTAAAGAATTATAGCTGTAATAAAAGAAAATTTACCCCAGTAAATTTTCCTCCTTAGGGGGGGAGATGTAAAAAAATACATACCTGTAATTTTTAGATTTTGCCGCGCATGGCCATTTGATGTTTTAAAGAGTTCTGTGGTCATGCACGGTTTTATTCTGTCAATGTCAAATGTCAGCTGTCAAATTGAAAAAGTGTGGTTGACGACTGAATTGTTTAGAGGTTAAAAGTTAAAACTAATTTGAAACGTTTTGTAATTTAAATAGCTTTATATTGTTTATTTAAAGATTGTGCTTGTGAAGGATTATAACATAAAATGTCGTTTCTTTGATAACTTTCAGGTATGTGTTTTGATATGTAACTTTCAATTACTTGTACAGTAGACATTATTTAAAAAAATAAATAAAATCTTTGATAACTTTCAGAGCAACATATTTGATTTAAAAACTTCACAAACATCCAAGAATAGAACATTATATACGTAATTGAAATAAAATAAATACAACTACATCTAGTCACGATTCTTGCAGTAGGTGTGGGATTTGAGCTTCATTTTTTATAGTAATTATAGCAGAGTTCTCATTCTTCCTTACATACACTTTTCCATATGATGTCCAACAAAATTTGTATGTTTTCGTCTTCACCAGTTCACGCGCAAGAAAATAAAGACGAGCATCTTTAGGGGTAAGTTGGTCCGATATAAAAATCGGGGTCTCTTCTGAGGTGCGGCAACCCAAATTTTTGGCACACAACTTTGATTTATATTTAACATTAAAGTTTTTACACATCTTTAGCATATCGGCTTTTAGTATGGTAGATGATGTTTCAATAACAATAGGTGTGTTTGTGACTCCTTCTCTCTTCCCGCGAACTCTATAAATATCTATTATGTCAGATTTTGTAAGACTACTACCAACAGACTTTGACAAACAGGTCACCATTTCAATTAAATCTTCTTTCGACTCTGTTATCTTTTTAGGCGCATTTTTTATTTCAAAATTGGCTTTTCTGCCGACTCTTAGCAATTCATCCATTTTCTCCTCTAGTGTAAGTATATATTTTCTGTCCTCTTTAGCCTGCGATTCCAATTTTTCAATTTTATTTTTATAGTCCTCATTTTGTGCTATAAGAAAGGATATAGTTTTCTCGATATTATTGTTGGACTTTTGTATGTCCTTAAAAGTCGGTGCAATCTTTTTTATCTCTTCAACTTGCGCTGAAAACAAAGTCTTTATTATTGGATAGAAGCAGGCGTTACTTTGCGGAAGTTCATCATGATTATATAATGATTTATTTATTTTGCTATCATCCGCGAAAATTCGGCGAACCCATGCGACAACGTCACCCAGGTCCCACAAAATACTCTCTACGTACGTTTCACCCCGAAACCGGAGCATCCTCAGGAGATGTTGACTCTACAACGTGCAATTGCAAAGTGTCGTTTTCGACCTCTGCTTCGTCTTTTATAGACCAAAAAGTAGGTGGGGCAAGAGGTGGGCGTTGCCAAGATACTCATAATATAAGCGATTTATCTCGCATCGCATTCAAACATTTTTATTAGTGGTGACTTCGATAACTCTATTTGTTCATTTAATAAGGTAATTCCTGACTTATTATGTTTTATTATTTCTAATTGTTCCAAAACGCATAGTCGTAGGCCTTTATTGCAAGTGTGTAAAATGTCATACATATGATTATCTGCCAGCTTATGACCAGTATCTAGGAGATGCTTTGCAAAGTGCGACCTTTGTGGACGGTCATTTCGAACAGCGGATATGTGTTCCTTGTAACGTGTATCAAAATTCCGACCGGTTTGACCAATATATGTTGCATTACATTCAGAACATTGCAATTTATATACTCCCGATTTATGTTGCTTTTCTAGTTTATCTTTACCATTGCAAATATTTTTAAGAGAGTTATTTGTTCTGAAAGCCACATTTATATCATGCTTTCTAAGTGTTTTTGCAATACGTTCCGACACTGGACCAAAGTATGTTAGACTAGCTTTAAATTTTTTTTTTATTTAGGTTTTTCTAATGGAATTCCATAAAGTTCTTTTCTAATCAACACCAATTGTTTCTTATTGATTATTCTATTCACAATATTCGGGTTGTATCCATTCGAAATGGCCATGCGATATATTATATTTAATTCCTTGTTATACTGATCCCTAGTTAGAGGAATGGACATCAGTCTATGAACATAACTATGGAAAGCTGCTAATTTATGTTGCCATGGATGACAAGATGAAGCTGGTATGGTTATATCTGTATAAGTTGGCTTACGATAAATCCCAAAGTGATGTCTATTATTAACTCTAGTGATTGTTACTGTATAATCGACCATTCGACGCGATGTGCCGATAGATGGCAGTGTATGTGAAGTCCGCAACTTTGTATCGCGATATCGAGTGGTTCGTACGAAAGGTATATATTGTGAAGTTTTTTACAATAAATGAGATTCGCAGTGGAGCGGCCGAGTGCCTTGGTTGTTTTATTCTCTCTCTGGTGCGGATCCCGAGATTTGTACATGGTCCAGCGAACCGAATAATTTGGAGGAGGAGCCAGTGTGCATCCTGATCGGCTGGTGGTTTGGAGCAGCCATCAGGCCCAGGCAGTTGTGACGTCAGCGGCAGCCAACTATGTCACGCGGATACGTCAGCGGCAGGAGTGAGCGAGAGGGAGAATAGCCGTCTGCGCAGCGCAGTGACGTCAGTGAGTGAGCGAGAGGGAGAGCAACCGACTACGTCAACTGTCAAGTAAGAAGTATTGTGTCAATTTGGACCTTCTGTCAAAGTCAGCTGTCAATGTCAAGATTTGGACCTTCTGTCAAAGTCAGCTGTCAATGTCAAGATTTGGACCTTCTGTCAACGTCAGCTGTCAGTGTCAAGATTGGACCTTCTGTCAACGTCAGCTGTCAAAGTCAAGAAGACATTTAACTTAGAAAATTAAAGTAGTGCATGGACATAGACTAATAAACGAAGAAAAGTGAAGTGACGGGGAATCCATGCCAAATTTCGTCTGTATGACAATTGTCAAACACTTAGAAAATATTCGTTGTTTACATTGACTTAGAATATTTCGCGTTAAAAAAGACTTGTAAAATTTTCGTGTGTTACCTCAGGACTTAGAAAATATTTTAGTATTTTTGCACTTGTAAAGTTTTGCGTTTTATATAGATTTCGATTATTTTGTGAACAGTAAATTGGATTGTTTGAATTTAACCTAGAAGTTTGTGACTTTGTTACAATTTCATGATTGCGGATAGTTTTTTTGGCTTGTTTGAATTGAATGTGATTGTTGCGTTTAATTTGTAGGTAGGTAGTTTACGAACTTTAATGTGAATATTTGGTTAAATTATATAGTTGTTTCTTCTATTTTTGTGATTTAGTTATTTGGTAAGTAGTTGTATTATTTTAATATAAAATGGAAGGACTAATTAGAGTACAAAATAATTCTAAGAATCTAATAGAAAAGCATTATGTTAATTTTAAAAAATCTCCTAAGGATCGTTTAACAGTAATTTACATTAAGGCTAGATTAGAGTCATTGGAACAGTTATGGAAAACATTTTTTGTCAATCATCAGAAAATAATACAACTAGCTTCAGATTCGGATCTAACAACTAATGAGTATATTTCAGATGATATGTTTTCGGTAGTTGAAGAAATTTGGATTAAGTATAAGTGTGATCTCAATGATGCATTATCTAAATTGAATGTTTCTGTATCAAGTCCAAAGGAATGTAATAGTAGTAGCAGTAATATTAAACTACCAAAAATAGAAATCCAAAATTTTAATGGAAACTATTTGGAGTGGACCACATTTAATGATTTATATACATCTTTAATTCATAATAACGCGTGTTTAGATAATGTTCAAAAAATGCAATATTTAAAGAGTTATCTGGACGGCGAGGCAGCCCAACTTCTCAGGCATGTTGCTGTGTCTGCCGACAACTATGAGTCTGCATGGGCCACCTTACAGTCTAGATACTCAAACAAGAAACATTTGGCTACTTGTTTATTAGATAAATTGTTAAGACAATCAAATGCTACCGAAACAGCTAGATCAATAAAAAATCTTTTAGATACTACTTCAGAATGTCTAAACGGTTTAAGAAATATGGGAATCGCAGTAGAGCACTGGGATATAATTATTATACATATTATAAGTTCTAAATTACCTAGTGATAGTAGACTTAAATGGGAGTCTTTAATTAGTACAGTGGATGAGTTACCTACTTTAGATCAATTTAGAGAATATTTACATAGTAGATTCAGGTCATTGGAGTTTTTAAACAATCAAACAAAATCTACTACGAATGTATCAAAAAGGTACGCAAATGTTAATTCTGTTAATACAACAAATCTAGTTTGTCAATTTTGTAAAGAAAATCACAAATTAATAAATTGCAAAGAGTTTGCGAGGTCGGATTATGATACAAAATTGAATTTTGTCCGAGCCAGTAGGTTATGTTTTAATTGCTTGTCGGATCATTATGTTTTTAAGTGCCGTCAATCCTCGAGATGTAAAATATGTGGAGCAAAACACCATTCCATCCTCCACCACCACAAGGTGTTAGGTGATGGTGATTCCAATGGTGATGGTGTAGTTGTATCTCCGCCAACCAAATCAGAGACCAATGTGGTTACCTGTTTCTCTAATTTTCATAGCCAAGT
This sequence comes from Bicyclus anynana, assembly GCF_947172395.1. Lineage (NCBI taxonomy): Eukaryota > Metazoa > Arthropoda > Insecta > Lepidoptera > Nymphalidae > Bicyclus > Bicyclus anynana. The sequence goes on from NC_069100.1 coordinate 6,539,854, forward strand.
GCTCCTGGCTACAGCAGAGGTTCCGATTGAGTCAAGAACAGGTGCGCTTCTTCCATATAGATGCTTATTGGATCAAGGTTCAACGGCTTCTCTTATCACGGAGGCCGCTGTTCAAGCTCTTGGACTGAAGAAGATACCCAACAAGGTCTATATTTCTGGAATCGGAGGTCGAAATGAGTCTTTAACTTCTTTATGGGTAGTGGAATTAAAGCTAAAGTCATTTTATGACCCTACGTTTACTTTGGTTGTCAAAGCCCACGTGCTTACCAAATTAACGTCATTTATTCCTGCAAAACGGGTTGACGTTCCGTTTTGGCCAGAACTTTCTAGTCTGAAGTTAGCCGATACGAGGTTTGGCATACCAAATAAAATAGATTTGTTGCTTGGTGCAGAAGTATATAGCCAGATATTAGTAGAAGGTCTTATCAAAGGTCCGCCTGGGTGTCCAATAGCGCAGAAAACCCTACTGGGTTGGATCTTATCTGGTAAAATTCAATCAGATAAGTCTGAATCGCACCAGGTTACGAACGTAATCGTCAGCATGCACGCCCAGTCTAAAGAGGACGATATATTAAGAAAATTCTGGGAGTTAGAATCGGATGAGGTTTCTAACAAGAAGAAAATGTTGACTGATGATGAAGTTATGTGTGAAACGATTTTTGAGAGAACAGTTTCTAGAAATAATGGTGGTCGATACATGGTGAAGAGTCCTTTTTGTGAAGACAATCCAATCGGTAAACATCGGAAGTTAAGAGAAATTGCCATGAAGAAATTGCCGGAGTTGGTTCCTGATGAGCAATGCAATGAGCCTGGCGTAGTATATTTACCGCATCACGCCGTAGTTTTTAAAGATAAATCAACGACGAAAGTAAGAGTTGTCATCGATGCGTCTTGCTCTGGAATTACCGAAGTAAACTCAAACAATGATCATCCTGTAGGTCCATCATTTCAGCATACTCTGAAGCATATCATTTTGCGATGGCAAAACCATACACTTTGTTTGGTATCGGATATTGATAAGATATATCAACAAGTTAAAGTTACACTAGAGGATGCAGACCAGTTACAGCGTATTTTGTGGAGAGATGAATCTGGAACAACACAACAGGACAGAATGTCACGTGTTACTTTCGGGAAAGCGTATGCATATTACCCTGCTGCTAATGTCCTGCAGCAACTAGCCACAAATGAAGATATATACAACGCTGCTGCTGTAGAGAAAATCCTGCAAGATATTTACACGAATGACCTCATGACGGGCTATCAAACAGTAGAAGAGTGCATGCAATTAAAAAATGAAATAAGTTATATCTTAGAAAAGGGAGGAATAGTGGTACAGAAAGGAGCTAGCAGTAGTAAAGCAACTATGGAGAAATTAGAAAAGGGAAGAGGAAACAAGCAGGCAGAGTTAGAAATAGGAACTGAAAAAGAACTTGAAGTTACACAGAAAGTATTAGGACTTACTTGGGATAGCAGTACCTACAAGTTTAAATATAGTATTCGTCTCCCTCCTATACAACTTCCAGTAACGAAGAAGAAGGTTACTCCGGACATTTCGCGTTGGTTCGATCCTATAAGATGGATCGCCCCAACTATCATTTCTGCAATGTTTGCTTACGTACGATCAAGGATAAAAGATATCTGCCGATGGTGATAAGATTTAAGTAGAACATGGAATCTTGGCTGAGCGAAGAAGTTATTAATTACAGTCCACATCAAGAATGCCAAGATACCAATTTAGAAAGAAAGTTTGATAGAATTGAGCTATTGTTAAAAGTAGAAAGAAGAGTGGATTTTTCAGGATTCTCATTGCAAAACTTAATAGAAAGAACGAGTAGTAAGGAGTTTAGCAAGGGTTCTTTCATGTGAAGTAGAATATATCACTAAAATCGGATCCTCTTCGGTAAGAAGAGTATAGTCGTGGTTTTCTCAATCCGTTTTTAGACAGCGATGGTTTGTTACGAGTTAGAGGAGGTTTGCATGCTATAAATGGCACAACTTATCATCGCTGAAGCACATGAAAGAAAACAAGGAAGACCTTAACTAGTGTTAAATTCATTTGGTCGAAGTATTGGATTTGATACAAGTAGATTAGTTGGATTTTGATTCACAGGTTTACGTCATTCTTTTCAATGAATTTAGTAACTTATGAGTTAGTTACTTGCATCTCGTTAAAGAAACGCAAAGTATCTGTGTAGGACGCTGCTTGGTTGAGATAAAATGGAATTATCCGGTATCGAATCCCACCCTACACTCTATACTTCGATGGATTATAGGAAGCTGAGATCCAGTCAACCAAACATCATCTCAAAGCAAGATTGAAAGATGACGCTCAAGATCCATACGTCAAACGTCAAACATTAGTGTACGAGATTCGCATTGGAGCGGCTTCGTGCCTTGGTTGTGTTATTTCGCTTCGGTGCGGATCCTCCTTAGATGGCAGCTCATTCAAAAAATGACGCAAGACTTTCGAGACGGCGGTCAAATAAAAGATATGATTTAGTTTCTGCACCATTGCCGTTGGAATCGTCATTTTTTTGAAAGTTGGAGACGTAGTCTTATTCAAGGAAGATAATCTTCCTCCAGGTTGATGGTTTAATTATTTAAAGCATACTGGTTCGGACAATGTCACCCGTGGTGTGAGTTTAAGATGGCATTGTGATTAAAGACTCGTTACCAAATATTGTATATGTCAGTTAATGATTTCGGTTATTTTGTCTTCAAGAGTCATTATTATTCCTTCGAAGTTTTCTTTAGAGTTTAGTTTTGCATTGAGCGTTTCTGTAGAATTGTTAATTGTGTTAAGTATTTAGTTAGTTTAGATTTCACATTTGTTATACTTGTAGTTTGAAATGTTGTGAGTTCATTATACATTTTCTCATATTGAACCAAACCTTTGTCAAATTATTTAAAGGTGTAAAGTTTTTTAAAGTGTTTAAAGTTAATGGTGTATTATGAACCGTTGGTTCATGGTGGGCGGAATGTATAATCGACCATTCGACGCGATGTGCCGATAGATGGCAGTGTATGTGAAGTCCGCAACTTTGTATCGCGATATCGAGTGGTTCGTACGAAAGGTATATATTGTGAAGTTTTTTACAATAAATGAGATTCGCATTGGAGCGGCCGAGTGCCTTGGTTGTTTTATTTTCTCTCCGGTGCGGATCCCGACTTTGTACAGTTACATCAAGGAAATTTAAAGAATTATTCTGTTCTATTTCTAATTTAAATTTAATTTTTGGGTGCAAATTGTTTAATTTATCTACAAAGACATCCAATTGTCTGTCCGTTCCAGTCCAGCATATAATTATATCGTCTACATATCGATAGTAATATAAAATGTGATTATTTTTAACAATATTTTTATTTTCAAAGTCATCCATAAATATGTCAGCCATTAAGGGACTCAAAGGTGATCCCATAGCTAGCCCTTCATTTTGCTGGTAGTAATCATTATTAAATCTAAAATAATTTTGTTCCATACATATATGTGTTAACTCAATCAACTCTGCCATTTCAGTAGGATGCGTTTTATTTATTTCTAACAATTTATTTAAAATGTCCAGTGTTTCGTTTACTGGAACATTAGTAAATAAGCTATCGACATCTAATGATATTAATTTACAACAGTTAGGTAAATCTATATCCTTGATTTTGGTGACTAGTTCAACAGTGTTTTTAAGTGCAAATACTGGCCGAAAAGAGGTTTTTAGTTTAATAATATTATTTAATTGCTTTGCTAGCTCATATGCTGGGGCTCCAATATAGGAGACAACTGGACGCATTGGGATGTTATCCTTGTGAATTTTAGGTAAGCCATACAAAAGTGGGGCATGAGTGTTCATTACAATAGCCTTTTGTTTAGATGTACATTTGGGGAATATAAATTCTGATTTATTTATAGCTAGTCTAACTATTGCAGCAAACTTTTTAGTTGGATCTGTTGATAATTGATGGAATTCGTCTCCAAGAAGTATATCTTTTACTTTATCCACATACTCGTCCCGTTTCATTATTATAACTGTATTACCTGTATCAGCTTTAGAAATTACAATATTATCTCGTGCAATAGTGCTCTGTAACGATTTCAATATTTTCATGTCCTGATTAGTTGATAAAATAAAAATAAAAATGTAACACTAATAAAAATGTTTGAATGCGATGCGAGATAAATCGCTTATATTATGAGTATCTTGGCAACGCCCACCTCTTGCCCCACCTACTTTTTGGTCTATAAAAGACGAAGCAGAGGTCGAAAACGACACTTTGCAATTGCACGTTGTAGAGTCAACATCTCCTGAGGATGCTCCGGTTTCGGGGTGAAACGTACGTAGAGAGTATTTTGTCGGACCTGGGTGACGTTGTCGCATGGGTTCGCCGAATTTTCGCGGATGATAGCAAAATAAATAAATCATTATATAATCATGATGAACTTCCGCAAAGTAACGCCTGCTTCTATTCAATATTTAAAAGAGGTTAGCTTAACCACGCAGGCACGACTCTATATAAAATTAACCAAATTACATCGACTTGCAGTTCAAAATGTTTGGTTTAATCAACAATGTAAACAATTAAATTTAGTACCAAAATATATTAATATTTCAACTAATATGCATAGCCGATCAGCCGATATTGCTATTAAAAAAGCTCAAAAAAATTGGCTTAATGAAGAATCACGTAGTTGGTTCACAATTAGAGATAATTTGAAGCTACATTTAAAAATATTGTATTCTGAACTCACATACAAATTACATAACGTAGAATTTGATCTGTTAGATAGCAAAGCAAGGGATTTTGCCTCAATAGAGTGCCACAAAAAATACATTACTCAGCAAAAGAAATTACAATTCTTACAAACTAGTTCCTCTAGATCCCAGCTAGTAATAGATGACAATGCAGTTACTGACAACACTGATCACGATTTCTATCCTCGTGTTAAAAATCTTACTGATACGGTTTTTTCAAAGCATGAGATGACACTTTTAGAGAAAGGTTTAAAATTCAATATCCCAACTGTAAACTCTAAAAAATCGCTTGAAACACTAGCAGTAGATACAGAATTAGCTATAACACTTCATAAGAAAGGGGACATTGTTAAAAATATTATAGCGCACGATATCAATAACACTCACACTCTCACAATACCTAATCAGGACATGAAAATATTGAAATCGTTACAGAGCACTATTGCACGAGATAATATTGTAATTTCTAAAGCTGATACAGGTAATACAGTTATAATAATGAAACGGGACGAGTATGTGGATAAAGTAAAAGATATACTTCTTGGAGACGAATTCCATCAATTATCAACAGATCCAACTAAAAAGTTTGCTGCAATAGTTAGACTAGCTATAAATAAATCAGAATTTATATTCCCCAAATGTACATCTAAACAAAAGGCTATTGTAATGAACACTCATGCCCCACTTTTGTATGGCTTACCTAAAATTCACAAGGATAACATCCCAATGCGTCCAGTTGTCTCCTATATTGGAGCCCCAGCATATGAGCTAGCAAAGCAATTAAATAATATTATTAAACTAAAAACCTCTTTTCGGCCAGTATTTGCACTTAAAAACACTGTTGAACTAGTCACCAAAATCAAGGATATAGATTTACCTAACTGTTGTAAATTAATATCATTAGATGTCGATAGCTTATTTACTAATGTTCCAGTAAACGAAACACTGGACATTTTAAATAAATTGTTAGAAATAAATAAAACGCATCCTACTGAAATGGCAGAGTTGATTGAGTTAACACATATATGTATGGAACAAAATTATTTTAGATTTAATAATGATTACTACCAGCAAAATGAAGGGCTAGCTATGGGATCACCTTTGAGTCCCTTAATGGCTGACATATTTATGGATGACTTTGAAAATAAAAATATTGTTAAAAATAATCACATTTTATATTACTATCGATATGTAGACGATATAATTATATGCTGGACTGGAACGGACAGACAATTGGATGTCTTTGTAGATAAATTAAACAATTTGCACCCAAAAATTAAATTTAAATTAGAAATAGAACAGAATAATTCTTTAAATTTCCTTGATGTAACAATCACTAGAGTTAATAATAGACATCACTTTGGAATTTATCGTAAGCCAACTTATACAGATATAACCATACCAGCTTCATCTTGTCATCCATGGCAACATAAATTAGCAGCTTTCCATAGTTATGTTCATAGACTGATGTCCATTCCTCTAACTAGGGATCAGTATAACAAGGAATTAAATATAATATATCGCATGGCCATTTCGAATGGATACAACCCGAATATTGTGAATAGAATAATCAATAAGAAACAATTGGTGTTGATTAGAAAAGAACTTTATGGAATTCCATTAGAAAAACCTAAATAAAAAAAAAATTAAAGCTAGTCTAACATACTTTGGTCCAGTGTCGGAACGTATTGCAAAAACACTTAGAAAGCATGATATAAATGTGGCTTTCAGAACAAATAACTCTCTTAAAAATATTTGCAATGGTAAAGATAAACTAGAAAAGCAACATAAATCGGGAGTATATAAATTGCAATGTTCTGAATGTAATGCAACATATATTGGTCAAACCGGTCGGAATTTTGATACACGTTACAAGGAACACATATCCGCTGTTCGAAATGACCGTCCACAAAGGTCGCACTTTGCAAAGCATCTCCTAGATACTGGTCATAAGCTGGCAGATAATCATATGTATGACATTTTACACACTTGCAATAAAGGCCTACGACTATGCGTTTTGGAACAATTAGAAATAATAAAACATAATAAGTCAGGAATTACCTTATTAAATGAACAAATAGAGTTATCGAAGTCACCACTAATAAAAATGTTTGAATGCGATGCGAGATAAATCGCTTATATTATGAGTATCTTGGCAACGCCCACCTCTTGCCCCACCTACTTTTTGGTCTATAAAAGACGAAGCAGAGGTCGAAAACGACACTTTGCAATTGCACGTTGTAGAGTCAACATCTCCTGAGGATGCTCCGGTTTCGGGGTGAAACGTACGTAGAGAGTATTTTGTCGGACCTGGGTGACGTTGTCGCATGGGTTCGCCGAATTTTCGCGGATGATAGCAAAATAAATAAATCATTATATAAAGTCTTTATTGTGTCCATCATTTCCTCCCTGAAAGTGGATAACTCTGAAGTGGCAATCTCATCGAACTTTCTTTTGTTTCGAAAGGAAACGAAATTTGGCCGGAGCTATCCAAGTTAGGGTCTGACATTGACTTGTCCATCATATTAGTAGCTTTCTTTTTTTTTATATTATGTCTATGTTAAAAGGATATCATAGAATCCAGTATTGTTTTATGATCAATGACCACAGAAAAAAAAACAATTTAGTTTAATCTATGTCTCGAATGTATATCAATGGTTCTGGGTACCAGGATCGCATAGGACCTCGCAAGTAAGTAGGCTCGGTCACACGGTCACACATTATTCTATGATCAATGAATGACCAGGGAAAAAAAACAATTTAGTTTAATCGATATCTGGAACGTATATCAATGGTTCTAAGTACCAGGATCGCATATGACCTCGCAAGTAAGTAGGCACGGTCACACGTTAAGGCAAGATAGCGTCGAACAGGCGGCGCCTGCGCTGGTTAACTCCCTCGGCAAGATGGCGTCGCTGGGTAGGAGGGGCTTGCAACTTATAGCAATGGCGGCTTCTTGAGTTCTCCTGGAGCGCATGCGCTCTGTTTACGTGCAGTGGCACTAGATGGCGCCACTCACACTTTAGATCGCGCTATGACTTTTTCATACTAGAGTATATGAG
>NC_069100.1:6547860-6555360 GCF_947172395.1 Bicyclus anynana
TTCTTTTCAGTTTTTGTATAATTTATGCAGTCGGGTTTTTTTATTTGTTTAATTTATTTATTTATTTCACACCTTTTCAGTTACGATAGATATATTTGTTGGTTGCACGTTACAATAACATGTTGCAATAGTAAAAAAAAAAAAAAAAAGTTTTTTTTCACTTCGACTCTATATAGCGTCTCACAGGTAGTGTTGTTGGTTTTTTTTTTTTATTTTTTCATTTCACCTAACTAAGAACACTTGGGTTAACCTTAACCTCCTCCTTTTTTTTTTGAAGTCGGTTAAAAATGTAAATACCCTAAACAACAACAACAACAACAACAACAACAACAACAACAACAACAACAACAACAACAACAACTAGTCGAGTAGAAAGTGTAGAAAAAGTTGTTCACGAAACACCTCCCCATCCGCCAAAACCCCCCCAAACCGCGGCGGCGGCGACCGCCCCCCACCCCCCCCCGCCCCCCCCCCCCCCCCTCCGAGTCATTTTCGTAGTCGAAAATGTTTTTCCGGCCCGTTTTCGGGACACACAATAAACGAACGGCTCGATTTTTTGATTCGTTCAAAATAACACATACACATGTACACAGATTGCGCCGTCAGCGCGTTTACTACTATGACAGGGTCGTGGCGCGTCGACGTTTGAGGTGATTGTGTGAGAGTCTGGTGGCGCTCGCTTTTCTTCTCGGGTGTCGACGTGACACGGCGCGTGTTGTGCGTGTGCGCGCGTTATCGTGTTTTTGCGATACGTTTGAATTGAATATATACGTGTACGTACGTACATGTTAATATATTAATTTATATGTGTGTGTACGTATGTATATATACGAATGTACAACGTGGTGCGTGCGCGCGCGTACGTTCAAAAAAAAAAAAAACAACGGCGTTGCAACCGACGGAATCGCGTTTGACGCTTTTCCACACCCCGTGTAGTATGTATAATCGTCGTACGGCGAGAAATTCACAAACCACGGTGTCGGTAGCTTGATTTACTGTGTGCGGGGCGGCATCGTGTGTCGCCCTGGAACAATGTGTACTCCCAACTTGATTGAGCAATCAGAGAGTCTGGATGACGGTCTCTCACACTCCGGGCGACGACCCACGTGTGGTTTTCCGCAGAGTCACTGTTAAAACACTTACGGCTTCACTCTAGCAGTGGAGCGCCGTGTGTGGTATGTACGTCTCGTTCATAGAACGTTCAAGTTTCTTTGGGACCCGACGACAGCACTGCGAGAGTGTCTAATGGCATACTTTTCTGTGCGGTCGGAGGACGTGTCCTGTGAGATTGCGTCGTGTACGCTCTTCTTGCACAATGTCGGGCACCGCGCCGCGCTCCGTTCGCCGGAGCCGTGGCGCGATCACGTGCTTCAGAGGCCCTCTGCCACGCACGCACACCACCACCCACTCCCCCGCCTGTCGCGTGCGACGTGTGTCCGTCGAGCTTCCGGGTTGGGGACGAAGTGTGGGTGTGTGTTTGTGGGTCGTGTGGCGGGGGGAAGAGAGCTTAGATAATAATATCAATATCTGCTCCCTGGTTGATCCTGCCAGTAGTTATATGCTTGTCTCAAAGATTAAGCCATGCATGTCTCAGTGCAAGCCGTATTAAGGCGATACCGCGAATGGCTCAATATATCAGTTTTGGTTCCTTAGATCTTACTCGGTTACTTGGATAACTGTGGTAATTCTAGAGCTAATACATGCAATCAGAACTCTGACCAGTGATGGGACGAGTGCTTTTATTAGATCAAAACCAATCGACGGAGGGCCTCGCGTCCGAAGTCGTTAATTTTGATGAATCTGGATAACTTTTGCCGATCGCACGGTCCAGTACCGGCGACGCATCTTTCAAATGTCTGCCTTATCAACTTTCGATGGTAGTTTCTGCGACTACCATGGTTGTCACGGGTAACGGGGAATCAGGGTTCGATTCCGGAGAGGGAGCCTGAGAAACGGCTACCACATCCAAGGAAGGCAGCAGGCGCGCAAATTACCCACTCCCGGCACGGGGAGGTAGTGACGAAAAATAACGATACGGGACTCTTACGAGGCCTCGTAATCGGAATGAGTACACTTTAAATATTTTAACGAGGAACAATTGGAGGGCAAGTCTGGTGCCAGCAGCCGCGGTAATTCCAGCTCCAATAGCGTATACTAAAATTGTTGCGGTTAAAAAGCTCGTAGTTGCATTTGTGCGCCGCGCTGTCGGTGCACCGCATCCGCGGTGATACTGACACGTCTGCGGAGCATATCGTCGGTGAGCCGTCGTTAACGCGACGGTTCAATATCAAAATCCTATCGCGGTGCTCTTCGTTGAGTGTCGAGATGGGCCGACAATTTTACTTTGAACAAATTAGAGTGCTCAAAGCGGGCTCAAAATGCCGCTTGAATATTTCGTGCATGGAATAATAGAATATGATCTCGGTTCTATTTTGTTGGTTTTCAGAACTCCGAGGTAATGATTAATAGGGATAACTGGGGGCATTCGTATTGCGACGTTAGAGGTGAAATTCTTGGATCGTCGCAAGACGAACATCAGCGAAAGCATTTGCCAAAGGTGTTTTCATCAATCAAGAACGAAAGTTAGAGGTTCGAAGGCGATTAGATACCGCCCTAGTTCTAACCGTAAATATGTCATCTAGCGATCCGCCGACGTTACTACAATGGCTCGGCGGGCAGCTTCCGGGAAACCAAAGATTTTGGACTCCGGGGGGAGTATGGTTGCAAAGCTGAAACTTAAAGGAATTGACGGAAGGGCACCACCAGGAGTGGAGCCTGCGGCTTAATTTGACTCAACACGGGAAATCTCACCAGGCCCGGACACCGGAAGGATTGACAGATTAACAGCTCTTTCTTGATTCGGTGGGTGGTGGTGCATGGCCGTTCTTAGTTGGTGGAGCGATTTGTCTGGTTAATTCCGGTAACGAACGAGACTCTAGCCTGCTAAATAGGCGTCGTCATTTAGGTGTGCGCGACTCCGGTCGCGCAACTCACTGGCGGCGTATTAAAGTTCTTCTTAGAGGGACCGGCGTCTTCGAGGCGCACGAGATTGAGCAATAACAGGTCTGTGATGCCCTTAGATGTCCTGGGCCGCACGCGCGCTACACTGAAGGAATCAGCATGTTCTCCCTGGCCTAGAGGCCCGGGCAACCCGTTGAAACTCCTTCGTGCTGGGGATTGGGGTTTGCAATTATCCCCCATAAACGAGGAATTCCTAGTAATCGCGGGTCATAAGCCCGCGATGATTAAGTCCCTGCCCTTTGTACACACCGCCCGTCGCTACTACCGATTGAATGATTTAGTGAGGTCTTCGGACCGACACGCGGTGGCTTCACGGCCGTCGGCGTTGCTGGGAAGTTGACCAAACTTGATCATTTAGAGGAAGTAAAAGTCGTAACAAGGTTTCCGTAGGGGAACCTGCGGAAGGATCATTAACGTACCGCGTACGCACATGTTTGCGTTTGCGCGTGCTCGTGTTGTCAGAGACGCACCGATCTAACCTCACTCACTCACTCACTCACTCACTCACTCGCTCACTCGTACCACCCAACAAAACGACAACGCATGTGCACAACAAAAAACGAGAAAACGAAAACCATTACCCTGGACGGTGGATCACTTGGCTCGCGGGTCGATGAAGAACGCAGTTAACTGCGCGTCATAGTGTGAACTGCAGGACACATTTGAACATCGACATTTCGAACGTACATTTCGGTCCGTGGAGAAACATCCAGGACCACTCCTGTCTGAGGGCCGGCTGCATAAATACACACACCACACTGTCCACACAGTGCGACACGTGGCGCGTCCGGTGCAGTGCGTGCGTGCGCCGTTCGACGAGAGTGTCTCTCGATCGGCGGCGGCGCACGCGCTCCGCAGGTCCGCTCAAAAATATCACACGTGTGTGCGTGTGCGTGCGTCCGTGCGCGCTCGTCCCACCGACCCTTCCGTTTACGGTGAATCTGTGGCGACGTACGCGCGCACGTGTACGTGCGTGCCGCTGACGCGCACGCGTAGGCGGACTCGACGTCCGGACTCGCGCGGCGGCGCCGTGCGCTCTCGCGGCGCGCCCCTCTCGCCTCGCGGCGGGGGAGCGCGCTCGCGTGCGCGAACGGCGCCGTCGAGCCGACGGATATCGCGTCTGCCTCCACTTTTATCGTTGGCCTCAGATCAGGGAGGATCACCCGCCGAATTTAAGCATATTAGTAAGCGGAGGAAAAGAAACTAACCAGGATTTCGTCAGTAGCGGCGAGCGAACGCGAATCAGCCCAGCACTGAATCGCGCGGCTTTAACGGTCGCGGGAGATGTGGTGTTCGGGAGGTTCCGCTATCTCGCCGTCGCCGCTCCCGTCAAAGTTCGTCTTGAACGGGGCCGCTTTCCCGTAGAGGGTGCCAGGCCCGTAGCGACGGAGCGAGGCGGCGAGAGGGACGCTCCTCAGAGTCGGGTTGCTTGAGAGTGCAGCCCTAAGTGGGTGGTAAACTCCATCTAAGGCTAAATATTACCGCGAGACCGATAGCGAACAAGTACCGTGAGGGAAAGTTGAAAAGAACTTTGAAGAGAGAGTTCAAGAGTACGTGAAACCGTTCAGGGGTAAACCTGCGAAACTCGAATGAACGAACGGAGAGATTCATCGACATCCGACGGCGCGCGGGCGCGCGCCTCGATGTCGCGCGCGTGCCCCCTCGCGGGTGCCGCGGCGCGGCACGGGTCGCGTCCGTCCAGTACCGTCGGCGTCGTGCACTTCTCTCTCAGTAATGCATCGCGACCCGTTCGACGTCGGCTTGAGCGCCGTCCGATTCGCCCAGCGGCGGGCTCGCGCCCTCCGCTGGACCGCGACGGTGGCCGGCCGGCTGTCGGACGGTATAGAAGTGAACCGCGCACGCGCCTCGCGCGCGTCCGGCCCGACGCAAGCTCGCGCCGTACACACTGAAGGTCGCGGTCCTGCCTGAGCGCGGACCGCGACGCGGCGCCGCTGCTGTCGCAGCCGTGACGTCTCGGACCGTGCGCGTCTCAGTCTGCGATGAGTCATTTTCGGGCACTCGCAGGACCCGTCTTGAAACACGGACCAAGGAGTCTAGCATGTGTGCGAGTCATTGAGTTGTCTTTGTCACAAAACTGAAAGGCGCAACGAAAGTGAACGTAGGGAGGATGGAGCGCCGGTCCCGGTCGGCCTCCCGCACTCCCGAGGCGTCTCGTTTCCAATCCGTGAATGCAGGCGCGCTCCGAGCACAGATGCTGGGACCCGAAAGATGGTGAACTATGCCTGGTCAGGTCGAAGTCAGGGGAAACCCTGATGGAGGACCGTAGCGATTCTGACGTGCAAATCGATCGTCGGAACTGGGTATAGGGGCGAAAGACTAATCGAACCATCTAGTAGCTGGTTCCGTCCGAAGTTTCCCTCAGGATAGCTGGCGTCGACAGCGACAGTCCCATCCGGTAAAGCGAATGATTAGAGGCATTGGGGCCGAAACGACCTCAACCTATTCTCAAACTTTAAATGGGTGAGAGCTCCGGCTTACTCGAACGATGAAGCCGGAGATCTGATGACGGTGCCAAGTGGGCCAATTTTGGTAAGCAGAACTGGCGCTGTGGGATGAACCAAACGTAGTGTTAAGGCGCCTAAAAAACGCTCATGGGACACCATGAAAGGCGTTGGTCGCTCATGACAGCAGGACGGTGGCCATGGAAGTCGGAATCCGCTAAGGAGTGTGCAACGACTCACCTGCCGAAGCAACCAGCCCTGAAAATGGATGGCGCTGAAGCGTTTTGCCTATACAATACCGTTACGGGCAAGTGGGACGCGCGCTCCTCGGACGCGCGTCATTATGCCGTAACGAGTAGGACGTGCGCGGCGGAGAGCGCAGAAGGGTCTGGGCGTGAGCCCGCTTGGAGCCTCCGTCGGTGCAGATCTTGGTGGTAGTAGCAAATACTCCAGCGAGGCCCTGGAGGACTGACGTGGAGAAGGGTTTCGCGTGAACAGTAGTTGCTCGCGAGTCAGTCGATCCTAAGCTCAAGGAGAGATCTTATGTCGATGCGGCGTGTTTTCTTTTGTGACAAACAACGCCCGTTGAGCGAAAGGGAATCCGGTTCCTATTCCGGAACCCGGCAGCGGAACCGTTTCAACAATCGTTCCCTCGTTTCAAAGCGAGCGTTCGACGGGGTAACCCAAAGTGGCCTGAAGACGCCGCCGAGGGGTCCGGGAAGAGTTTTCTTTTCTGCCTGAGCGTTCGAGTTCCATGGAATCCTATAGAAGGGAGATATGGTTCGGAACGCGAAGAGCACCGCATTTGCGGCGGTGTCCGGATACTCTCTGCGGACCTTGAAAATTCAGGTGAGGGATGTACGTGGAGATGTCGCGCCGGTTCGTACCCATATCCGCAGCAGGTCTCCAAGGTGAAGAGCCTCTAGTCGATAGAATAATGTAGGTAAGGGAAGTCGGCAAATTGGATCCGTAACTTCGGAATAAGGATTGGCTCTGAGGACCGGGGCGTGTCGGGTTTTGAATCGTTAAGCAAGTGTGGTGGGCGGCATCCGTGGAGTTCCACAGGGTGTTCGCCGCCTGTGTGGAAGAGGGGGTTTTCCCTGATGTGTGGAAGGATGGCAGGCTTATCGTCATCCCGAAGGGTAATGATAAGCCTCTCACTGACCCGAAGGCCTACCGTCCGATTACGCTCCTCCCAGTGTTCGGGAAGATTTTAGAACGAGTCATGCTCATTTGCGCGCCACAGATCACCAGTGGGATCTCGGACTTCCAGCACGGATTCTCTCCGGGTAAGTCGACCGTCACGGCGCTGCAAGCGGTTCTCAGCGCTGCAAAATCTACTGAGTCGAATTACGTACAGGCCATTTTCCTGGATATCTCGGGCGCCTTTGACAACGCCTGGTGGCCCATGATCCTGCTCAAATCTAAAAGGGGAGGCTGTCCGCCGAATGTATACGGCATGCTGGCCAGCTACTTTGCGAACCGGCGTGTCGGTTTGTTCGTCGGAAGCCAGGTGCAGTGGAAAACCTCCACTATGGGGTGCCCGCAGGGATCAGTGCTGGGTCCTACATTGTGGAATGTCCTTCTGGATGACTTGCTTCGGTTGCCGCTACCGGGGGGGGTCAAGGTCATCGCGTACGCGGACGACGTCACGGTGCTGATCGCGGCGGATACTCGCAGAGCGATAGAGTCCGCAGCGTCCGAGTCTATCCGGCAGATTGAGGACTGGGGCCGTCGTAACCGGCTCAGTTTCGCTCCTAACAAGTCGCAAACTATGACGTTCAAGGGCAAGCTGGGGAAGCGGCCCCCGGTCATCAAGCTGGGGGGTAACTCCATCAGGGCCGTGTCGGAGGCCGTCGTGCTGGGCGTCACGATCGACTCAAGTCTCTCCTTCGCGCGGCATGCGTTGTCGATCGGGGAGCGTGCGGCGCGATGCTTCGGCAAGATGTCGAGAGTCTCGACGTCTTCCTGGGGCATCCGGTATCCTGCGCTGCGCATCCTTTACCACGGAACCTTT
>NC_069100.1:6560360-6577860 GCF_947172395.1 Bicyclus anynana
GCGGCGGCGACCGCCCCCCACCCCCCCCCCGCCCCCCCCCCCCCCCTCCGAGTCATTTTCGTAGTCGAAAATGTTTTTCCGGCCCGTTTTCGGGACACACAATAAACGAACGGCTCGATTTTTTGATTCGTTCAAAATAACACATACACATGTACACAGATTGCGCCGTCAGCGCGTTTACTACTATGACAGGGTCGTGGCGCGTCGACGTTTGAGGTGATTGTGTGAGAGTCTGGTGGCGCTCGCTTTTCTTCTCGGGTGTCGACGTGACACGGCGCGTGTTGTGCGTGTGCGCGCGTTATCGTGTTTTTGCGATACGTTTGAATTGAATATATACGTGTACGTACGTACATGTTAATATATTAATTTATATGTGTGTGTACGTATGTATATATACGAATGTACAACGTGGTGCGTGCGCGCGCGTACGTTCAAAAAAAAAAAAAACAACGGCGTTGCAACCGACGGAATCGCGTTTGACGCTTTTCCACACCCCGTGTAGTATGTATAATCGTCGTACGGCGAGAAATTCACAAACCACGGTGTCGGTAGCTTGATTTACTGTGTGCGGGGCGGCATCGTGTGTCGCCCTGGAACAATGTGTACTCCCAACTTGATTGAGCAATCAGAGAGTCTGGATGACGGTCTCTCACACTCCGGGCGACGACCCACGTGTGGTTTTCCGCAGAGTCACTGTTAAAACACTTACGGCTTCACTCTAGCAGTGGAGCGCCGTGTGTGGTATGTACGTCTCGTTCATAGAACGTTCAAGTTTCTTTGGGACCCGACGACAGCACTGCGAGAGTGTCTAATGGCATACTTTTCTGTGCGGTCGGAGGACGTGTCCTGTGAGATTGCGTCGTGTACGCTCTTCTTGCACAATGTCGGGCACCGCGCCGCGCTCCGTTCGCCGGAGCCGTGGCGCGATCACGTGCTTCAGAGGCCCTCTGCCACGCACGCACACCACCACCCACTCCCCCGCCTGTCGCGTGCGACGTGTGTCCGTCGAGCTTCCGGGTTGGGGACGAAGTGTGGGTGTGTGTTTGTGGGTCGTGTGGCGGGGGGAAGAGAGCTTAGATAATAATATCAATATCTGCTCCCTGGTTGATCCTGCCAGTAGTTATATGCTTGTCTCAAAGATTAAGCCATGCATGTCTCAGTGCAGCCGTATTAAGGCGATACCGCGAATGGCTCAATATATCAGTTTTGGTTCCTTAGATCTTACTCGGTTACTTGGATAACTGTGGTAATTCTAGAGCTAATACATGCAATCAGAACTCTGACCAGTGATGGGACGAGTGCTTTTATTAGATCAAAACCAATCGACGGAGGGCCTCGCGTCCGAAGTCGTTAATTTTGATGAATCTGGATAACTTTTGCCGATCGCACGGTCCAGTACCGGCGACGCATCTTTCAAATGTCTGCCTTATCAACTTTCGATGGTAGTTTCTGCGACTACCATGGTTGTCACGGGTAACGGGGAATCAGGGTTCGATTCCGGAGAGGGAGCCTGAGAAACGGCTACCACATCCAAGGAAGGCAGCAGGCGCGCAAATTACCCACTCCCGGCACGGGGAGGTAGTGACGAAAAATAACGATACGGGACTCTTACGAGGCCTCGTAATCGGAATGAGTACACTTTAAATATTTTAACGAGGAACAATTGGAGGGCAATGGTGCCAGCAGCCGCGGTAATTCCAGCTCCAATAGCGTATACTAAAATTGTTGCGGTTAAAAAGCTCGTAGTTGCATTTGTGCGCCGCGCTGTCGGTGCACCGCATCCGCGGTGATACTGACACGTCTGCGGAGCATATCGTCGGTGAGCCGTCGTTAACGCGACGGTTCAATATCAAAATCCTATCGCGGTGCTCTTCGTTGAGTGTCGAGATGGGCCGACAATTTTACTTTGAACAAATTAGAGTGCTCAAAGCGGGCTCAAAATGCCGCTTGAATATTTCGTGCATGGAATAATAGAATATGATCTCGGTTCTATTTTGTTGGTTTTCAGAACTCCGAGGTAATGATTAATAGGGATAACTGGGGGCATTCGTATTGCGACGTTAGAGGTGAAATTCTTGGATCGTCGCAAGACGAACATCAGCGAAAGCATTTGCCAAAGGTGTTTTCATCAATCAAGAACGAAAGTTAGAGGTTCGAAGGCGATTAGATACCGCCCTAGTTCTAACCGTAAATATGTCATCTAGCGATCCGCCGACGTTACTACAATGGCTCGGCGGGCAGCTTCCGGGAAACCAAAGATTTTGGACTCCGGGGGGAGTATGGTTGCAAAGCTGAAACTTAAAGGAATTGACGGAAGGGCACCACCAGGAGTGGAGCCTGCGGCTTAATTTGACTCAACACGGGAAATCTCACCAGGCCCGGACACCGGAAGGATTGACAGATTAACAGCTCTTTCTTGATTCGGTGGGTGGTGGTGCATGGCCGTTCTTAGTTGGTGGAGCGATTTGTCTGGTTAATTCCGGTAACGAACGAGACTCTAGCCTGCTAAATAGGCGTCGTCATTTAGGTGTGCGCGACTCCGGTCGCGCAACTCACTGGCGGCGTATTAAAGTTCTTCTTAGAGGGACCGGCGTCTTCGAGGCGCACGAGATTGAGCAATAACAGGTCTGTGATGCCCTTAGATGTCCTGGGCCGCACGCGCGCTACACTGAAGGAATCAGCATCTTCTCCCTGGCCTAGAGGCCCGGGCAACCCGTTGAAACTCCTTCGTGCTGGGGATTGGGGTTTGCAATTATCCCCCATAAACGAGGAATTCCTAGTAATCGCGGGTCATAAGCCCGCGATGATTAAGTCCCTGCCCTTTGTACACACCGCCCGTCGCTACTACCGATTGAATGATTTAGTGAGGTCTTCGGACCGACACGCGGTGGCTTCACGGCCGTCGGCGTTGCTGGGAAGTTGACCAAACTTGATCATTTAGAGGAAGTAAAAGTCGTAACAAGGTTTCCGTAGGGGAACCTGCGGAAGGATCATTAACGTACCGCGTACGCACATGTTTGCGTTTGCGCGTGCTCGTGTTGTCAGAGACGCACCGATCTAACCTCACTCACTCACTCACTCACTCACTCACTCGCTCACTCGTACCACCCAACAAAACGACAACGCATGTGCACAACAAAAAACGAGAAAACGAAAACCATTACCCTGGACGGTGGATCACTTGGCTCGCGGGTCGATGAAGAACGCAGTTAACTGCGCGTCATAGTGTGAACTGCAGGACACATTTGAACATCGACATTTCGAACGTACATTTCGGTCCGTGGAGAAACATCCAGGACCACTCCTGTCTGAGGGCCGGCTGCATAAATACACACACCACACTGTCCACACAGTGCGACACGTGGCGCGTCCGGTGCAGTGCGTGCGTGCGCCGTTCGACGAGAGTGTCTCTCGATCGGCGGCGGCGCACGCGCTCCGCAGGTCCGCTCAAAAATATCACACGTGTGTGCGTGTGCGTGCGTCCGTGCGCGCTCGTCCCACCGACCCTTCCGTTTACGGTGAATCTGTGGCGACGTACGCGCGCACGTGTACGTGCGTGCCGCTGACGCGCACGCGTAGGCGGACTCGACGTCCGGACTCGCGCGGCGGCGCCGTGCGCTCTCGCGGCGCGCCCCTCTCGCCTCGCGGCGGGGGAGCGCGCTCGCGTGCGCGAACGGCGCCGTCGAGCCGACGGATATCGCGTCTGCCTCCACTTTTATCGTTGGCCTCAGATCAGGGAGGATCACCCGCCGAATTTAAGCATATTAGTAAGCGGAGGAAAAGAAACTAACCAGGATTTCGTCAGTAGCGGCGAGCGAACGCGAATCAGCCCAGCACTGAATCGCGCGGCTTTAACGGTCGCGGGAGATGTGGTGTTCGGGAGGTTCCGCTATCTCGCCGTCGCCGCTCCCGTCAAAGTTCGTCTTGAACGGGGCCGCTTTCCCGTAGAGGGTGCCAGGCCCGTAGCGACGGAGCGAGGCGGCGAGAGGGACGCTCCTCAGAGTCGGGTTGCTTGAGAGTGCAGCCCTAAGTGGGTGGTAAACTCCATCTAAGGCTAAATATTACCGCGAGACCGATAGCGAACAAGTACCGTGAGGGAAAGTTGAAAAGAACTTTGAAGAGAGAGTTCAAGAGTACGTGAAACCGTTCAGGGGTAAACCTGCGAAACTCGAATGAACGAACGGAGAGATTCATCGACATCCGACGGCGCGCGGGCGCGCGCCTCGATGTCGCGCGCGTGCCCCCTCGCGGGTGCCGCGGCGCGGCACGGGTCGCGTCCGTCCAGTACCGTCGGCGTCGTGCACTTCTCTCTCAGTAATGCATCGCGACCCGTTCGACGTCGGCTTGAGCGCCGTCCGATTCGCCCAGCGGCGGGCTCGCGCCCTCCGCTGGACCGCGACGGTGGCCGGCCGGCTGTCGGACGGTATAGAAGTGAACCGCGCACGCGCCTCGCGCGCGTCCGGCCCGACGCAAGCTCGCGCCGTACACACTGAAGGTCGCGGTCCTGCCTGAGCGCGGACCGCGACGCGGCGCCGCTGCTGTCGCAGCCGTGACGTCTCGGACCGTGCGCGTCTCAGTCTGCGATGAGTCATTTTCGGGCACTCGCAGGACCCGTCTTGAAACACGGACCAAGGAGTCTAGCATGTGTGCGAGTCATTGAGTTGTCTTTGTCACAAAACTGAAAGGCGCAACGAAAGTGAACGTAGGGAGGATGGAGCGCCGGTCCCGGTCGGCCTCCCGCACTCCCGAGGCGTCTCGTTTCCAATCCGTGAATGCAGGCGCGCTCCGAGCACAGATGCTGGGACCCGAAAGATGGTGAACTATGCCTGGTCAGGTCGAAGTCAGGGGAAACCCTGATGGAGGACCGTAGCGATTCTGACGTGCAAATCGATCGTCGGAACTGGGTATAGGGGCGAAAGACTAATCGAACCATCTAGTAGCTGGTTCCGTCCGAAGTTTCCCTCAGGATAGCTGGCGTCGACAGCGACAGTCCCATCCGGTAAAGCGAATGATTAGAGGCATTGGGGCCGAAACGACCTCAACCTATTCTCAAACTTTAAATGGGTGAGAGCTCCGGCTTACTCGAACGATGAAGCCGGAGATCTGATGACGGTGCCAAGTGGGCCAATTTTGGTAAGCAGAACTGGCGCTGTGGGATGAACCAAACGTAGTGTTAAGGCGCCTAAAAAACGCTCATGGGACACCATGAAAGGCGTTGGTCGCTCATGACAGCAGGACGGTGGCCATGGAAGTCGGAATCCGCTAAGGAGTGTGCAACGACTCACCTGCCGAAGCAACCAGCCCTGAAAATGGATGGCGCTGAAGCGTTTTGCCTATACAATACCGTTACGGGCAAGTGGGACGCGCGCTCCTCGGACGCGCGTCATTATGCCGTAACGAGTAGGACGTGCGCGGCGGAGAGCGCAGAAGGGTCTGGGCGTGAGCCCGCTTGGAGCCTCCGTCGGTGCAGATCTTGGTGGTAGTAGCAAATACTCCAGCGAGGCCCTGGAGGACTGACGTGGAGAAGGGTTTCGCGTGAACAGTAGTTGCTCGCGAGTCAGTCGATCCTAAGCTCAAGGAGAGATCTTATGTCGATGCGGCGTGTTTTCTTTTGTGACAAACAACGCCCGTTGAGCGAAAGGGAATCCGGTTCCTATTCCGGAACCCGGCAGCGGAACCGTTTCAACAATCGTTCCCTCGTTTCAAAGCGAGCGTTCGACGGGGTAACCCAAAGTGGCCTGAAGACGCCGCCGAGGGGTCCGGGAAGAGTTTTCTTTTCTGCCTGAGCGTTCGAGTTCCATGGAATCCTATAGAAGGGAGATATGGTTCGGAACGCGAAGAGCACCGCATTTGCGGCGGTGTCCGGATACTCTCTGCGGACCTTGAAAATTCAGGTGAGGGATGTACGTGGAGATGTCGCGCCGGTTCGTACCCATATCCGCAGCAGGTCTCCAAGGTGAAGAGCCTCTAGTCGATAGAATAATGTAGGTAAGGGAAGTCGGCAAATTGGATCCGTAACTTCGGAATAAGGATTGGCTCTGAGGACCGGGGCGTGTCGGGTTTGGACGGGAAGCGGATGCGGCCGGTGCCGGGCCTGGTCGATGCTCGTGCGTCTCTCGGGGCGCTCGGGCGGAATCCGGACCCGCGTTCCGGCCTTCCGCGGATCTTCCTAGCCGTAAGGCCGCGTCGGTTTCGTCTCGTGCGCGACCGGCGCGGTTCTGTACGACCGCCGTTCAACGGTCAGCTCAGAACTGGCACGGACAAGGGGAATCCGACTGTCTAATTAAAACAAAGCATTGCGATGGCCCTCGCGGGTGTTGACGCAATGTGATTTCTGCCCAGTGCTCTGAATGTCAACGTGAAGAGATTCAAGCAAGCGCGGGTAAACGGCGGGAGTAACTATGACTCTCTTAAGGTAGCCAAATGCCTCGTCATCTAATTAGTGACGCGCATGAATGGATTAACGAGATGCCCGCTGTCCCTCGCGGCGAGCACAGGGATCATCACGAGACAGGACTCCATCAGTTAAGTTAGGTTAAGTTAGCATAGTTTTACTTGTAATTAGTCGTGTAAAATCTTGTTAGTATTATATTTGACAATTTGCGTAGTGTATATAATTTAGGTTTAGGTTAGGGCATACCTGTGCACTACTATTAGGTTAGATAGTTAGTTTAGGCTACCACGTGCGACGCACATGTTCGCACGTGGTTTTTAGGTTATAGTGGCATTGACAGTGACGTTGTCAGTTGCGGTGACGTTGACTTTGACATTGACGGTGACGTTTGACGTTAACAGTGACGTTGAAGTTGAGTTGACTTTGGCAGCTGGTGGACACTGAGTCGGACCAACTTCAGTTTGGTTCGGCCGTTTCGTTACAAGAACTCTGCGCAGCTCAATACACGAACTCTGCGCAGCTCAATACACGAACTCTGCGCAGCCTAACACTTGGTCTCTGCACGAAGGCGCGCTATGGACAGTGATGAGGAGGATCGCGGAGGGCCTGCGGGGTCTCCCTTTACCCCGCGTGCCGCCCTTTCTCGGACCCCACCTTCAGGTTTCGCAGCGCTCAGACCAGATGATGATATGGCGATCACGCCAACCGTCGCTTCGGGTCGCCCTCAGCCGCCTACTGCTGCCCTGAAGCGCCCACTCACGTCGCCGGGGGATCACCAACCGACTGAGAAGGTGCGCTTGTGCCGACCAGGTATGCAGGCGCCCCCGCCACCGGCGCCGCAGATGCAGCGCCGTCAGATAACCGCTGCAACTCCGTCGCAGCCGACCTCTGACTCGGAGGACGAGCAAGGTGCCAGGAAACGGGCGCTAATGACCTGCTCAAAGTTGGAGCTGTTGGACCGAGTTAACACCGAGCTACAATCCATCGGCACTGTAATCAGCAGCTCACTGTCGAGGTTAAATAAGGAGAGTACAAACTCAATCAGAGACAGCGTCCAAGACACGCTGGCGGTGGTCGCAGCCCTCACTCTACGGCTAGCGGAAACGGAGGCTGAACTAGGCCGCGCACAATTGAAAATAGCAAACCTAGAAGCCCGCGCCCTCCTGTCGCCCCCCCCGTCTGTCCCAGCAGCAGCCCCAGCAGCAGCCCCAGCAGCAGCCCCAGCAGCAGCTCCAGCAGCGCCTTCATACGCAACGGCGCTGAAGTTCAAAAGAGGTGCCACCTCGGTCCCCATCCCTCAGGAGCAAGGCCCGGTGCTGGCATTCTACCCGGCCGCCGACAGTGTGGACAAGTTGAAGACTGCTGAGGACACTAAGGCGGAATTAAAGAGGGTCGTTGACCCGCGTGCCCTGGATGTCCAAGTGACAAAAGTACGGAAGATTGGGAACGCTGGGGTTATTGTGCAAACGACCTCTAATGAATCTGCCGTCCGTCTACGCAGCGCGGCCCCTCCAACCTTACGGGTCAGTGAGCCAAAGCGCAACCAGCCCAGGCTCTGCATTAGGGGCGTGGACGGTGACCCTTCGCCGGACAGCATAATCGAGGCCATACACGACCAGAACCTGCGCGGTTCCGTATGGACAGTTGAGAAATTGAAAGCACAGGCGAAGCTTTATAAGAGGCGTGGCCGTGAGGGTACCACGAATGTAGTAGTGGAGTGCTCGCCCGCCCTTAGGGAGGTATTGCTAAGAAAAGAGCGCCTATTCATAGGCTGGCAAGCGGTCGAGGTGACAGATTACCTCCAGGTAACGTGCTGCTCCAAGTGCCAAATGTACGGGCACCCGGAAAAATATTGCAAGTCCAAGGAGGAGACCTGTGGGAAGTGTGGCTTGACCGGACACAGGAAGGACTCGTGCAAGGCTGAAGCGACAAGATGCGCCACCTGCCACAAATTTGGCCGCGATGGCGCCGGTCTCCACCCCACTGCGTCAAGGGACTGCCCAGCAAGACACTACGCAGAGCAGCGGGCAGTCCAGTCTATCAACTATGGCCGCCCCTAGTGGGCCAACAATTATGAAGATCGGACAGCTCAACTTAAATGGCGCAGTGCTGGCTACGAGTGAGCTTCCGTCGCTCGCGCGGGAGCTGGGGCTGGACGTTGTTCTTATCCAAGAACAGCACTCTCAGCCCCTCCCCGGCCTCATCCAGCACGGTGATTCAGCTATGGCCGGCATCGTAGTAGTGGCGTCGGATTTGGCAGTGGTGGCCCTTGACCACCTGTCCACTAGCCACTGCATGGTCGCCTTGCTAAGAAGGGGTGCCTTGGAAGTGGCGCTAATATCAAGCTACTTCCAGTACTGCGAATCCATAGACGGGCACTTGGCGCACGTGGAGACGGTACTGGACTCCCTAGGGCGTGGAGTACCTATCATCTTTGGCGGGGATGTCAACGCGCACTCTCCATGGTGGTATAGCCTTCCCCACCAGTACACAGGCCGGGGTCCGGAGGTTGAACACCGAAGAAGGTCCGTGGAAGAATTCCTCACAACCCGGGATCTGGTCCTCCAAAATGTTGAGGGCCAGCCTGCAACCTTCAGCGGCCCCAACGGTGAGTCAAACGTCGACCTGACACTCACCACTAAACGCGTCAGAGTGACGAACTGGAGAGTGCGCGTCGGGATGTCCACAAGCGACCACCGCATCATCACCTTCGACGTCACAGGAATAGATGGCCCTTCACGCCGGGGTTCAGCATGCGCTGAGCTTGTCGACGGTGGGCCGCCGCGCTACCGGGAGAACGGGGTGGATTGGTCCCGCTTCCAATCCGCGGTCAGCGCGCGAGTAGGCAACCTGGACATGCGAAAGGATGCATCGGGCCTCGCCCGAGACTTCACAGACGCAGTGTCGTGTTCTGCCTATGAATGCCTGGGATTGCGTGGTAGGAACAGAGATAGAGGATATGAATGGTGGAACGACAGTCTGGACGCCATGCGCAGGAAAGTCGGTCGGCTTCGCTGCAAGTGGTTGAAAGCGAGAAGAGTGGGTGGGCCGGAGGAAGAGAGGATACGAGGCACATTTCACGAGGAACGCAGGAAGTATAGACACCTAATGGTGGAGACGCAGAACAGCTTCCATCTCCGGATGGCTGAGTCGGGTAACGACGACCCTTATGGTCAGGCGTATCGGGCTGCCAGCGGGCGGTTCCGTCCTCCCGCTAACGTCATCAACGGCATCCGGTATGCGGACAGCCATCCGGTGAGTGTCGGTGAGGCCGTGGATAACCTGCTGCGCGCTCTGTGTCCGGACGACGACCCGTCTGGGGACTCAGCGTACCACAGGGAGGTCCGGATCGCGGCCTCCATTATTCCGACTGGCTGCGACGCGTCTTCACCCAGTCGTGACGCGCTGGGAGGCATAGTTAGGTCCCTGCCTAACACGGCACCGGGGATCGATGGGATCACGGCACGAATGGTGAAGCGTATATGGACTGTAGCGGCTGCGGAACTCGTGTACGTGATTGGAAAGTGTGTGCAAGAAGGGGTGTTTCCCGACGTATGGAAGAATGGGAGGCTTATCGTTCTGCCGAAAGGCAACGGTAAGCCAATGTCCGACCCGAAGGCGTATCGCCCGATCACGCTCCTCCCTGTTTTTGGTAAAATTTTAGAACGCGTCTTATTATGGTGTGCGCCCCAGATTACCAGTGGGATCTCCCCCTGCCAGCACGGCTTTACAAGGGGCAGGTCCACCGTAACGGCGTTGAACGAGATCCTAAGCACGGCAAAGAAAGTTTCATCAAAGTACGTTCAAGCGATTTTTCTGGACATCTCTGGTGCCTTCGACAATGCCTGGTGGCCGATGATTCTCCTCAAGTGCAAGCGAGGCGGTTGTCCGCCTAACATCTATCGGATGTTATCGGACTACTTCCGCGGAAGACGTGTGGGGATGTTCGTCGGTGACCGGGTGCAGTGGAAGGTGTCCACGATGGGATGTCCTCAGGGATCCGTGCTGGGTCCCACTTTGTGGAACGTCCTGCTCGACGACTTGCTTCGGTTGCCGCTACCGGGGGGGGTCAAGGTTGTTGCGTACGCGGATGACATCACCGTACTGATCGAAGCTGACTCCAGGCGTGCGATCGAGCTGGCTGCGGCCGACTCTATCGCCCTCTTTGAGAACTGGGCTCAACGGAACCGCCTCGCGTTCGCGCCGCACAAGTCCCAAATGGTGACGCTCAGAGGGAAGCTCCAGCGGGCCCCAGTGATCAAGCTTGGCGGTGCGTCGATCAAGTCGGTGCGGCATACCGTCGTACTTGGCGTAACAATCGACTCAAGTCTGTCCTTCGCCGAGCATGCGCGATCGATTGGTGAGCGCGCTGCGAACTGCTTCGGCAAGATTTCGCGTGTATCTACCACCTCTTGGGGTGTTAGGTACCCTGCGCTGCGGATCCTCTACTACGGCACCTTTGTAGCGACGGTCACGTATGCTGCGGCGTGTTGGGCAGAGAGGGCGACGCTCTACGTCGTTCGGACGACCCTTATCAGGGCCCAAAGGCCGGCCTTGGTCCTTCTGACCAAGGCCTACCGCTCGAACAGCGCCGCCGCGCTCGCCGTTCTGGCGGGCGTGTTGCCGGCAGACCTCGAGGTCATCCGTGCTGCCAGGCTGGATGCGGCGCGTAGTACCGCGGCCAAAAGGGAGTGGAGCCGGCGCAAGCAGAACATCGGGTTGGGCATAACCCGCGAGTGGCAGGAGCGATGGGCGAATGAGACCAAAGGTAGCGAACTTCGTCGATTCTTCCCGGACGTGGCTGGCCGACTCAGGGCGACCTGGGTCGCGCCGGACTATGAGACCTCGCAGATACTGACGGGTCACGGCTGCTTCCGAAAGCGTCTTCGTGACATGTGCCTCAGCGAGTCTGGTGACTGTGCGTGTGGGCTGGCGGAGGAAGACCTCCACCATGTCCTGTGGGAATGTGCTGAGTACGAGGACCTCCGGAGTGCAATGTTGGAAGGGATCGTGAGAGAAGAGGCGGGACCGGTGTACTATCGGGATCTCGTTAGCTCGGCGGTCAACTTCGGCAAGCTACGGGAGTTCGCGCATCGGTGGCACGCGAGGCGGAGCGCTCTGGACCGTGGACCACAATAGTCGAAGGTGATGCAGAATTAGGCGTGGACCGCGGCGGGCACAGGGATCTCAACGTCGTGTGTCGTCCAGCCCCAGAAGGGGGAGAGTGAAGAAAAGGGACAAGGAACGAAAAGAGAAATAACTTGTAGGGAGTCAAGAAGGCGTCCCGGGAACACGCACAGAGCAAGTACCGGGTTCGCCCTCCCTCGATTCGGCCCAAATAACCGAGAGGTTGAAAGGGCCATGGGAGGTGGTGGGTTGTCCCTCGCGGCGAACGGACGTGTTTGCGCGAGCTCCGCGAATTTTCGATCTCTTAAAATTCATTTCCTCGGATATTTTAATATTACGTGAAAGTGAAAGTGCTTAGTGTGCTTGTGATAACGCCGCCTACCCCCTGGTTGGACGTTCATCCCTCGGGAGCGCAGGGATTACGAGACAGGACTCCATTAGTTAAGTTAGGTTAGTTTAGAATAATTACACATACGTTCTTAGACAGTGGAAAGACGCTTACTCTTTTATTTACTTGTATTTATTTGTGCTGTTTTAATTAGGTATCTTTTAGGGCATTCCCGTGTACTAGATTAGGTTAGATTTAGGTTAGAATAGGCCACCACGTGTTTCGCACATGCGAGCACGTGGTTTGTAGGTTAGGAAGTACACGAGGCAAGTGACATTGACGCGTTGACAGTTGACGGCTGCCACTCGACAGCTGTCATCTGTCACTCAGTGGTGGCGCTTGGCAAGTGACGTTGTCACATTGACTTTGATAGCTGACACCTGCCACTCGACAGCTGTCAGTTGTCACTCGGTGGGGCACAGACTGCTGTAGGTCGTACCGACTTGAGTCGGTCGGGTCCTAGAGCGGATAGGTTACGTGTACCTGGACTTTGTTGATTTTTGCAAGATCAATACACGAACTCTGCCCCGGACTTGGAGTTCTCCATCATGAACCCCGAAGAGGCGGCTCAGGCCGCCTCTCCCTTTGCGCCACGGACATCGCTGGCCCGGACCCCTCCTTCGGGTTTTGCATCGGCGCGAAGCGAAGACGATAGTGGGTCAGACTTCTTCACCCCGGCTGCTCACCAGAAGAAGAAGAGCCCGCGTGCCCACCATGCCCCATTACCAGCGCGGAAGACTGGCGTCAAGCGCCCCTTGACTTCTCCGGAAGAGCGAGGGCGGGCACTGGACGCTGTTCGTTTGTGTCGCCCGGCTCGTACCGTGACGCCACCACTTCCTGCTGCAGCGCCTGCGTCGCCGCGGACCCATGCGCCACCCCTTGCGGGCCTGCATGTGGGTCACCCCAGGGAACGACCGGACCCAGAAACTACGGAGCCTGAGACGGACGATGATGACGCCCCTTCTAAATCGCTGGCTTCGGCCAGCAAGGCGGAGCTGCTTGACCGGGTGCACAGTCAGCTGGAGCAGGTGATGGCCGCTGTTACGGGCCATACCTCAAGGTTAAACAAGGAGGCAACAAACACGATTGCTAGCAGCGCCCAGGAAATCCTCGCGGTGGTCGCTGCGCTCACCCTGCGCTTGAGCGAAATGGAGACACAGCTGCTGCAGGCCAAACTGAGAGAGGCACAATTAAAGGAGGCTCAACATAAGGTTAAACCAGGGGCTCCCGCTGCAGACGCTCCCCTGACAGCACCAGTCTCCTATTCCTCGGCCCTACGATTGGGCAGGAAGACTGAACCGGTCCCCATCCGACAGGGTGGACCTGTCCTGGCATTTTACCCGGCTGGAGACCAGACGGGAAAGATTAAGACCGCGGAAGAAACCAAGGCTGAGCTTAAGAGGTCTATTAAGCCAGCGGAAATAAACGTCCAGGTGGCAAGGGTCCGCAAGGTGGGAAACGCAGGGGTGGTCGTCCAGACCACCTCACCTTTGGCGGCCGAAAGGCTGCGGAACGCAGTCCCACCCACGCTGCGTGTCACGGAACCTACAAGGAGGTCGCCTAGAGTCTGCCTGAGAGACCTCGACGGGGATCCAGCAGAAAACGACGTCCTCGCGGCCCTATACGATCAGAATCTGCGGGCCTCTCCAGAATGGTCGCTCGAGAGGGTCGCTAAGGAGGGGAAAGTGTATAAGCGCCGAGGGCGCAGAGCTGGATCCACCACCGTCGTCATAGAGTGCTCGCCCGCCTTGCGTGATGTACTGGTCAACAAAGGCCACCTGTATATCGGGTGGCAGTCGGTGGAAGCCCTGGACCACGTCCAGGTGACATGCTGCAACAAGTGTCAGCAATACGGCCACCCGGAAAAATACTGCCGGGCCACAGCGGCGACCTGCGGCAAGTGCGGTGCCACTGGGCACCAGAAAGCAGAATGCCAGGCGCCTACAGCCCAGTGCGCGACTTGCCACAAGTTTGGCCGCACGGACGCCGCCACTCACACTACGGCGTCAAGAGCATGTCCAGCGCGCCGCTACGCCGAGGAAAGGGCCGTCGCAAGCACAAATTATGGCTGAGCTCAGGATCGGGCAACTCAACCTAAACGGCTCAAGACTTGCCACTCAGGAATTGCCGGCCATTGCCAGAGAGCAGCGCCTGGATGTTGTTCTTGTACAAGAACAATACTCCCAGGCGCAGCCAGAGCTGGCCTTAATACAAAGCGGGAGCTCGGCCATGGCGGCCATATACGTGTCATCGCGGCGGTTCAGTGTGGCGGCCTTGCCGCACTTGTCCAACGAGCACTGCGCAGTCGCCGCTGTGCGGGTGGGTAACTGGGAGTGTGCGGTTGTCTCCGCATACTTCCAGTACTCACACCCCATAGACGGACACCTTTGCCACCTGGAGAGAGTCATGGATAGCCTGCAAGCAGCAGAAGAAGGTCGACGGATCTTTGTCGGGGCAGACGTCAATGCCCACTCGCCGCTATGGCATAGCCCACGACGGCATCTAGTGGGGAGGGGCGCCGAAGCGGAGCATCGCCGCAAATCAATGGAGGAAATGATTGGGTCCCGTGACATCATCGTGAACAACAAGGAAGGCCAACCCTTCACATACAGCGGTCCAAACGGTGAGTCTAACATTGACGTTACCCTCTCCACTAGAAGCGCTCACATAAATGACTGGCGGGTGCATGTGGGCGTGTCGTCGAGCGACCACCGCCTCATCACGTATACACTGACACCACTGCGCTCACGAGTCGAAGAGTGCGCTGAGCCGATGGTAGGGGAGCCGCCGAGGTTTCGGGTAAGTGGGGTGGACTGGCCTCGATTTCGCGCGACGGTGGGTGCCCGCATGGGCTACCTACCGTCCCACAGACCAGCATCGGCACTAGCAAGCGCCTTCACTGAGATCGTTGTGCGAACATCGCACGAGTGTCTTGGTGTTAAGGCAAGCCGTGAGTTCTACGGGTACGAGTGGTGGTCGCCGGGACTGGACAGGCAGAGGAGGTTAGTAGCCAAATTGCGCAGGAAATGGCAGGCAGAGCGGAAGAAGAATGCAGCGAGTGTGCGATTAGCGCAAGTACGAGAGGAATTCCTTGCAGAGCGGCGCAGATACCGGCAACTGATGGTGGCGGAGCAGGACGCGTACCACATGCGAGCGGCGGAATCTGGCAACGCCGACCCGTATGGTCAAGCATACAGGGTCGCCAGCGGCAGGTTCCGTCCGCCATCAAACGTCGTCAATGGGGTCCGATACGCTGAGGGATTTCCGGGGGGGGTTGCTGAGGCCGCGGACAGCCTGCTTTACGCTCTGTGTCCTGACGACAACTTGTCTTCAGATTCAGAGTATCACAGGCAAGTGCGGATTGCGGCAGCGCTCATTCCCTCTGGAACACCTGCTTCGCCGCCGTCCGCCGATGGTCTGTGGGGAATCATAAAATCACTGCCGAATACCGCGCCCGGGATCGACGGGATCACAGCGCGAATCGTTAAGCAAGTGTGGTGGGCGGCATCCGTGGAGTTCCACAGGGTGTTCGCCGCCTGTGTGGAAGAGGGGGTTTTCCCTGATGTGTGGAAGGATGGCAGGCTTATCGTCATCCCGAAGGGTAATGATAAGCCTCTCACTGACCCGAAGGCCTACCGTCCGATTACGCTCCTCCCAGTGTTCGGGAAGATTTTAGAACGAGTCATGCTCATTTGCGCGCCACAGATCACCAGTGGGATCTCGGACTTCCAGCACGGATTCTCTCCGGGTAAGTCGACCGTCACGGCGCTGCAAGCGGTTCTCAGCGCTGCAAAATCTACTGAATCGAATTACGTACAGGCCATTTTCCTGGATATCTCGGGCGCCTTTGACAACGCCTGGTGGCCCATGATCCTGCTCAAATCTAAAAGGGGAGGCTGTCCGCCGAATGTATACGGCATGCTGGCCAGCTACTTTGCGAACCGGCGTGTCGGTTTGTTCGTCGGAAGCCAGGTGCAGTGGAAAACCTCCACTATGGGGTGCCCGCAGGGATCAGTGCTGGGTCCTACATTGTGGAATGTCCTTCTGGATGACTTGCTTCGGTTGCCGCTACCGGGGGGGGTCAAGGTCATCGCGTACGCGGACGACGTCACGGTGCTGATCGCGGCGGATACTCGCAGAGCGATAGAGTCCGCAGCGTCCGAGTCTATCCGGCAGATTGAGGACTGGGGCCGTCGTAACCGGCTCAGTTTCGCTCCTAACAAGTCGCAAACTATGACGTTCAAGGGCAAGCTGGGGAAGCGGCCCCCGGTCATCAAGCTGGGGGGTAACTCCATCAGGGCCGTGTCGGAGGCCGTCGTGCTGGGCGTCACGATCGACTCAAGTCTCTCCTTCGCGCGGCATGCGTTGTCGATCGGGGAGCGCGCGGCGCGATGCTTCGGCAAGATGTCGAGAGTCTCGACGTCTTCCTGGGGCATCCGGTATCCTGCGCTGCGCATCCTTTACTACGGAACCTTTGTGGCCACGGTGACATACGCCGCTGCGTGTTGGGCGGAAAGGGCAGAGCTGCACGTCGTGCGGACGACGCTCATCAGGAAGCAGAGGTCCTCTCTCGTCCTGCTGACAAAGGCGTACCGTTCTGCGAGCTCCGCCGCTCTGGCGGTGCTCGCGGGGGTGCTGCCTGCCGATTTGGAGGTGATCCGTGCTGCTAGGCTCGATAAGGCGCGCCAGTCCGTGCCCAAACGGGAGTGGAGCAGGCGAAGGCGAGAAATCGGGGCAGAAGTGAACGAGATGTGGCAGGAACGGTGGTCCTCGGAGGTCTGGGGTGGCGAGTTGCGGTGCTTTTTCCCGGACGTGGCCGGCAGACTCAGGGCTTCCTGGGTCGAACCGGACTACGAGACCTCACAGATCCTCATCGGGCACGGTTGTTTCCGGGCGCGTCTGCACGGAATGACGTTATGTGAGAGTCCTGTGTGCGATTGCGGCTATGGGGATGAGGACAGACACCACGTTCTGTGGGAATGTCCTCTCTACGAGGACTTACGGCTCGAGATGCTAGGCGGAATCGAGCGCGCGGAGGCGGGGCCC
The DNA here is from genome assembly GCF_947172395.1 of Bicyclus anynana. Classification (NCBI taxonomy): domain Eukaryota; kingdom Metazoa; phylum Arthropoda; class Insecta; order Lepidoptera; family Nymphalidae; genus Bicyclus; species Bicyclus anynana. Next base: position 6,577,316 of record NC_069100.1, read on the forward strand.
GTCTACTACATGGACCTCGTTTCCTCGGAGGCAAACTTTCATCGGCTGCGGGAGTTCGCGCACCGGTGGCATAAGAGGCGACGTGACTCGGAGCGCATTGGTGCCAGTGACGGGTCCACGGGGGACGAGGGGTATCTCCTAGGTGGTGATGTAGCTGCCCCAGAAGGGGGAGAAAGCGAAATAAGGGACAAGGACGAAGAGTAAAGAATTTGTAGGGAGTCAAGAAGGCGGCCCGGGAACACGCGAAGAGCAAGTACCGGGCCCGCCCTCCCACTGATTCGGCCCGAATGACTGCGAAGTCGGTGGGGCCATGGGAGGTGGTGGGTTGTCCCTATCTACTCGTCGAGTCGAAGAGTGCGCTGAGCCGATGGTTGGGGAGCCGCCGAGGTTTCGGGTAAGTGGGGTGGACTGGCCTCGATTTCGCGCGACGGTGGGTGCCCGCATGGGCTACCTACCGTCCCACAGACCAGCATCGGCACTAGCAAGCGCCTTCACTGAGATCGTTGTGCGAACATCGCACGAGTGTCTTGGTGTTAAGGCAAGCC
>NC_069100.1:6582860-6595360 GCF_947172395.1 Bicyclus anynana
TTCCACCTTGGATAGGTTGTGACTGTATTAGGGGTCTGGTGACGAAGATGAAGGGGAGTTAAGGGAACTCCTCGACGGTTCACAGTAGCTACCTTGTGTTTGGACTTGATGAACCATATGGATTGTGACTGCATAGGGGGTCTGGTGATGAAGACGGGGGACAGTCACCATTCACGTTTTTCTCAATATTCATATTACGTGTGGATAAAGGGGCAGTGAAATTTTGTATATGAGTTAAGGTAAAATTAAATAAAATTAAAATTGGGATTATAGGACTTAGATACTTATTATAAGAAAATAACGTTTCTATTTGTGTTCACACTCATTAGGTGTGCTAACACTAAAAATTTAAAAATAAAAATAACATCTTACCCATATGCTACCTTCTGATCAGTTTGAAGGCGGTGCCAATCCAGTGTCATGTTTTATTAAAAAATTAAAATACAAACTTTGAAAAGCTCTTGATTTTTTTTTCACATATTTTTTCGTTTTTAACTATAGTGGTGAATCGTTCAATATTGTGCTTACCAAGGTTAAACCTATTAAATTATTATCACTAACTAATGTTAAGTTTTGTTAATTTGTTAAATACTACGATATACACCGCTGTACTATTATGATAATTTAATTTCATTATTTTCGTAACCAGTTGCATAAAATTAGATTTCATGCTTTCACATATCGTACAGTGTAAATAAATAAATTATTTAAACAGTCGGGACCTGTAAAAAAATGTAGACGAACATCATTCTATTCAATATAATAATAGGTCCCGACTGTTTTCTAATTTTCTAATTTTCTAATTGCTTTCTACACACGTGGACTGAGCTTGTTATTTTCTTTTCAGTTTTTGTATAATTTATGCAGTCGGGTTTTTTTATTTGTTTAATTAATTTATTTATTTCACACCTTTTCAGTTACGATAGATATATTTGTTGGTTGCACGTTACAATAACATGTTGCAATAGTAAAAAAAAAAAAAAAAAGTTTTTTTTCACTTCGACTCTATATAGCGTCTCACAGGTAGTGTTGTTGGTTTTTTTTTTTTATTTTTTCATTTCACCTAACTAAGAACACTTGGGTTAACCTTAACCTCCTCCTTTTTTTTTTGAAGTCGGTTAAAAATGTAAATACCCTAAACAACAACAACAACAACAACAACAACAACAACAACAACAACAACAACAACAACAACAACAACTAGTCGAGTAGAAAGTGTAGAAAAAGTTGTTCACGAAACACCTCCCCATCCGCCAAAACCCCCCCAAACCGCGGCGGCGGCGACCGCCCCCCACCCCCCCCCGCCCCCCCCCCCCCTCCGAGTCATTTTCGTAGTCGAAAATGTTTTTCCGGCCCGTTTTCGGGACACACAATAAACGAACGGCTCGATTTTTTGATTCGTTCAAAATAACACATACACATGTACACAGATTGCGCCGTCAGCGCGTTTACTACTATGACAGGGTCGTGGCGCGTCGACGTTTGAGGTGATTGTGTGAGAGTCTGGTGGCGCTCGCTTTTCTTCTCGGGTGTCGACGTGACACGGCGCGTGTTGTGCGTGTGCGCGCGTTATCGTGTTTTTGCGATACGTTTGAATTGAATATATACGTGTACGTACGTACATGTTAATATATTAATTTATATGTGTGTGTACGTATGTATATATACGAATGTACAACGTGGTGCGTGCGCGCGCGTACGTTCAAAAAAAAAAAAAACAACGGCGTTGCAACCGACGGAATCGCGTTTGACGCTTTTCCACACCCCGTGTAGTATGTATAATCGTCGTACGGCGAGAAATTCACAAACCACGGTGTCGGTAGCTTGATTTACTGTGTGCGGGGCGGCATCGTGTGTCGCCCTGGAACAATGTGTACTCCCAACTTGATTGAGCAATCAGAGAGTCTGGATGACGGTCTCTCACACTCCGGGCGACGACCCACGTGTGGTTTTCCGCAGAGTCACTGTTAAAACACTTACGGCTTCACTCTAGCAGTGGAGCGCCGTGTGTGGTATGTACGTCTCGTTCATAGAACGTTCAAGTTTCTTTGGGACCCGACGACAGCACTGCGAGAGTGTCTAATGGCATACTTTTCTGTGCGGTCGGAGGACGTGTCCTGTGAGATTGCGTCGTGTACGCTCTTCTTGCACAATGTCGGGCACCGCGCCGCGCTCCGTTCGCCGGAGCCGTGGCGCGATCACGTGCTTCAGAGGCCCTCTGCCACGCACGCACACCACCACCCACTCCCCCGCCTGTCGCGTGCGACGTGTGTCCGTCGAGCTTCCGGGTTGGGGACGAAGTGTGGGTGTGTGTTTGTGGGTCGTGTGGCGGGGGGAAGAGAGCTTAGATAATAATATCAATATCTGCTCCCTGGTTGATCCTGCCAGTAGTTATATGCTTGTCTCAAAGATTAAGCCATGCATGTCTCAGTGCAAGCCGTATTAAGGCGATACCGCGAATGGCTCAATATATCAGTTTTGGTTCCTTAGATCTTACTCGGTTACTTGGATAACTGTGGTAATTCTAGAGCTAATACATGCAATCAGAACTCTGACCAGTGATGGGACGAGTGCTTTTATTAGATCAAAACCAATCGACGGAGGGCCTCGCGTCCGAAGTCGTTAATTTTGATGAATCTGGATAACTTTTGCCGATCGCACGGTCCAGTACCGGCGACGCATCTTTCAAATGTCTGCCTTATCAACTTTCGATGGTAGTTTCTGCGACTACCATGGTTGTCACGGGTAACGGGGAATCAGGGTTCGATTCCGGAGAGGGAGCCTGAGAAACGGCTACCACATCCAAGGAAGGCAGCAGGCGCGCAAATTACCCACTCCCGGCACGGGGAGGTAGTGACGAAAAATAACGATACGGGACTCTTACGAGGCCTCGTAATCGGAATGAGTACACTTTAAATATTTTAACGAGGAACAATTGGAGGGCAAGTCTGGTGCCAGCAGCCGCGGTAATTCCAGCTCCAATAGCGTATACTAAAATTGTTGCGGTTAAAAAGCTCGTAGTTGCATTTGTGCGCCGCGCTGTCGGTGCACCGCATCCGCGGTGATACTGACACGTCTGCGGAGCATATCGTCGGTGAGCCGTCGTTAACGCGACGGTTCAATATCAAAATCCTATCGCGGTGCTCTTCGTTGAGTGTCGAGATGGGCCGACAATTTTACTTTGAACAAATTAGAGTGCTCAAAGCGGGCTCAAAATGCCGCTTGAATATTTCGTGCATGGAATAATAGAATATGATCTCGGTTCTATTTTGTTGGTTTTCAGAACTCCGAGGTAATGATTAATAGGGATAACTGGGGGCATTCGTATTGCGACGTTAGAGGTGAAATTCTTGGATCGTCGCAAGACGAACATCAGCGAAAGCATTTGCCAAAGGTGTTTTCATCAATCAAGAACGAAAGTTAGAGGTTCGAAGGCGATTAGATACCGCCCTAGTTCTAACCGTAAATATGTCATCTAGCGATCCGCCGACGTTACTACAATGGCTCGGCGGGCAGCTTCCGGGAAACCAAAGATTTTGGACTCCGGGGGGAGTATGGTTGCAAAGCTGAAACTTAAAGGAATTGACGGAAGGGCACCACCAGGAGTGGAGCCTGCGGCTTAATTTGACTCAACACGGGAAATCTCACCAGGCCCGGACACCGGAAGGATTGACAGATTAACAGCTCTTTCTTGATTCGGTGGGTGGTGGTGCATGGCCGTTCTTAGTTGGTGGAGCGATTTGTCTGGTTAATTCCGGTAACGAACGAGACTCTAGCCTGCTAAATAGGCGTCGTCATTTAGGTGTGCGCGACTCCGGTCGCGCAACTCACTGGCGGCGTATTAAAGTTCTTCTTAGAGGGACCGGCGTCTTCGAGGCGCACGAGATTGAGCAATAACAGGTCTGTGATGCCCTTAGATGTCCTGGGCCGCACGCGCGCTACACTGAAGGAATCAGCATGTTCTCCCTGGCCTAGAGGCCCGGGCAACCCGTTGAAACTCCTTCGTGCTGGGGATTGGGGTTTGCAATTATCCCCCATAAACGAGGAATTCCTAGTAATCGCGGGTCATAAGCCCGCGATGATTAAGTCCCTGCCCTTTGTACACACCGCCCGTCGCTACTACCGATTGAATGATTTAGTGAGGTCTTCGGACCGACACGCGGTGGCTTCACGGCCGTCGGCGTTGCTGGGAAGTTGACCAAACTTGATCATTTAGAGGAAGTAAAAGTCGTAACAAGGTTTCCGTAGGGGAACCTGCGGAAGGATCATTAACGTACCGCGTACGCACATGTTTGCGTTTGCGCGTGCTCGTGTTGTCAGAGACGCACCGATCTAACCTCACTCACTCACTCACTCACTCACTCGCTCACTCGTACCACCCAACAAAACGACAACGCATGTGCACAACAAAAAACGAGAAAACGAAAACCATTACCCTGGACGGTGGATCACTTGGCTCGCGGGTCGATGAAGAACGCAGTTAACTGCGCGTCATAGTGTGAACTGCAGGACACATTTGAACATCGACATTTCGAACGTACATTTCGGTCCGTGGAGAAACATCCAGGACCACTCCTGTCTGAGGGCCGGCTGCATAAATACACACACCACACTGTCCACACAGTGCGACACGTGGCGCGTCCGGTGCAGTGCGTGCGTGCGCCGTTCGACGAGAGTGTCTCTCGATCGGCGGCGGCGCACGCGCTCCGCAGGTCCGCTCAAAAATATCACACGTGTGTGCGTATGCGTGCGTCCGTGCGCGCTCGTCCCACCGACCCTTCCGTTTACGGTGAATCTGTGGCGACGTACGCGCGCACGTGTACGTGCGTGCCGCTGACGCGCACGCGTAGGCGGACTCGACGTCCGGACTCGCGCGGCGGCGCCGTGCGCTCTCGCGGCGCGCCCCTCTCGCCTCGCGGCGGGGGAGCGCGCTCGCGTGCGCGAACGGCGCCGTCGAGCCGACGGATATCGCGTCTGCCTCCACTTTTATCGTTGGCCTCAGATCAGGGAGGATCACCCGCCGAATTTAAGCATATTAGTAAGCGGAGGAAAAGAAACTAACCAGGATTTCGTCAGTAGCGGCGAGCGAACGCGAATCAGCCCAGCACTGAATCGCGCGGCTTTAACGGTCGCGGGAGATGTGGTGTTCGGGAGGTTCCGCTATCTCGCCGTCGCCGCTCCCGTCAAAGTTCGTCTTGAACGGAGCCGCTTTCCCGTAGAGGGTGCCAGGCCCGTAGCGACGGAGCGAGGCGGCGAGAGGGACGCTCCTCAGAGTCGGGTTGCTTGAGAGTGCAGCCCTAAGTGGGTGGTAAACTCCATCTAAGGCTAAATATTACCGCGAGACCGATAGCGAACAAGTACCGTGAGGGAAAGTTGAAAAGAACTTTGAAGAGAGAGTTCAAGAGTACGTGAAACCGTTCAGGGGTAAACCTGCGAAACTCGAATGAACGAACGGAGAGATTCATCGACATCCGACGGCGCGCGGGCGCGCGCCTCGATGTCGCGCGCGTGCCCCCTCGCGGGTGCCGCGGCGCGGCACGGGTCGCGTCCGTCCAGTACCGTCGGCGTCGTGCACTTCTCTCTCAGTAATGCATCGCGACCCGTTCGACGTCGGCTTGAGCGCCGTCCGATTCGCCCAGCGGCGGGCTCGCGCCCTCCGCTGGACCGCGACGGTGGCCGGCCGGCTGTCGGACGGTATAGAAGTGAACCGCGCACGCGCCTCGCGCGCGTCCGGCCCGACGCAAGCTCGCGCCGTACACACTGAAGGTCGCGGTCCTGCCTGAGCGCGGACCGCGACGCGGCGCCGCTGCTGTCGCAGCCGTGACGTCTCGGACCGTGCGCGTCTCAGTCTGCGATGAGTCATTTTCGGGCACTCGCAGGACCCGTCTTGAAACACGGACCAAGGAGTCTAGCATGTGTGCGAGTCATTGAGTTGTCTTTGTCACAAAACTGAAAGGCGCAACGAAAGTGAACGTAGGGAGGATGGAGCGCCGGTCCCGGTCGGCCTCCCGCACTCCCGAGGCGTCTCGTTTCCAATCCGTGAATGCAGGCGCGCTCCGAGCACAGATGCTGGGACCCGAAAGATGGTGAACTATGCCTGGTCAGGTCGAAGTCAGGGGAAACCCTGATGGAGGACCGTAGCGATTCTGACGTGCAAATCGATCGTCGGAACTGGGTATAGGGGCGAAAGACTAATCGAACCATCTAGTAGCTGGTTCCGTCCGAAGTTTCCCTCAGGATAGCTGGCGTCGACAGCGACAGTCCCATCCGGTAAAGCGAATGATTAGAGGCATTGGGGCCGAAACGACCTCAACCTATTCTCAAACTTTAAATGGGTGAGAGCTCCGGCTTACTCGAACGATGAAGCCGGAGATCTGATGACGGTGCCAAGTGGGCCAATTTTGGTAAGCAGAACTGGCGCTGTGGGATGAACCAAACGTAGTGTTAAGGCGCCTAAAAAACGCTCATGGGACACCATGAAAGGCGTTGGTCGCTCATGACAGCAGGACGGTGGCCATGGAAGTCGGAATCCGCTAAGGAGTGTGCAACGACTCACCTGCCGAAGCAACCAGCCCTGAAAATGGATGGCGCTGAAGCGTTTTGCCTATACAATACCGTTACGGGCAAGTGGGACGCGCGCTCCTCGGACGCGCGTCATTATGCCGTAACGAGTAGGACGTGCGCGGCGGAGAGCGCAGAAGGGTCTGGGCGTGAGCCCGCTTGGAGCCTCCGTCGGTGCAGATCTTGGTGGTAGTAGCAAATACTCCAGCGAGGCCCTGGAGGACTGACGTGGAGAAGGGTTTCGCGTGAACAGTAGTTGCTCGCGAGTCAGTCGATCCTAAGCTCAAGGAGAGATCTTATGTCGATGCGGCGTGTTTTCTTTTGTGACAAACAACGCCCGTTGAGCGAAAGGGAATCCGGTTCCTATTCCGGAACCCGGCAGCGGAACCGTTTCAACAATCGTTCCCTCGTTTCAAAGCGAGCGTTCGACGGGGTAACCCAAAGTGGCCTGAAGACGCCGCCGAGGGGTCCGGGAAGAGTTTTCTTTTCTGCCTGAGCGTTCGAGTTCCATGGAATCCTATAGAAGGGAGATATGGTTCGGAACGCGAAGAGCACCGCATTTGCGGCGGTGTCCGGATACTCTCTGCGGACCTTGAAAATTCAGGTGAGGGATGTACGTGGAGATGTCGCGCCGGTTCGTACCCATATCCGCAGCAGGTCTCCAAGGTGAAGAGCCTCTAGTCGATAGAATAATGTAGGTAAGGGAAGTCGGCAAATTGGATCCGTAACTTCGGAATAAGGATTGGCTCTGAGGACCGGGGCGTGTCGGGTTTGGACGGGAAGCGGATGCGGCCGGTGCCGGGCCTGGTCGATGCTCGTGCGTCTCTCGGGGCGCTCGGGCGGAATCCGGACCCGCGTTCCGGCCTTCCGCGGATCTTCCTAGCCGTAAGGCCGCGTCGGTTTCGTCTCGTGCGCGACCGGCGCGGTTCTGTACGACCGCCGTTCAACGGTCAGCTCAGAACTGGCACGGACAAGGGGAATCCGACTGTCTAATTAAAACAAAGCATTGCGATGGCCCTCGCGGGTGTTGACGCAATGTGATTTCTGCCCAGTGCTCTGAATGTCAACGTGAAGAGATTCAAGCAAGCGCGGGTAAACGGCGGGAGTAACTATGACTCTCTTAAGGTAGCCAAATGCCTCGTCATCTAATTAGTGACGCGCATGAATGGATTAACGAGATGCCCGCTGTCCCCCGCAGCGGTCGGACGTGTTTGCGCGAGCTCCGCGAATTTTTCGATCTCATAAATTCATTTCCTCGGAAATATTAGTGCTTCGCAAACGTGAAAGTGCTCAATGTGCTTGTGTTAACGCCGCCTACCCCCTGGTTGGACGTTCATCCCTCGGGAGCACAGGGATCATCACGAGACAGGACTCCATCAGTTAAGTTAGGTTAAGTTAGCATAGTTTTACTTGTAATTAGTCGTGTAAAATCTTGTTAGTATTATATTTGACAATTTGCGTAGTGTATATAATTTAGGTTTAGAAAGTGCTCAATGTGCTTGTGTTAACGCCGCCTACCCCCTGGTTGGACGTTCATCCCTCGGGAGCACAGGGATCATCACGAGACAGGACTCCATCAGTTAAGTTAGGTTAAGTTAGCATAGTTTTACTTGTAATTAGTCGTGTAAAATCTTGTTAGTATTATATTTGACAATTTGCGTAGTGTATATAATTTAGGTTTAGGTTAGGGCATACCTGTGCACTACTATTAGGTTAGATAGTTAGTTTAGGCTACCACGTGCGACGCACATGTTCGCACGTGGTTTTTAGGTTATAGTGGCATTGACAGTGACGTTGTCAGTTGCGGTGACGTTGACTTTGACATTGACGGTGACGTTTGACGTTAACAGTGACGTTGAAGTTGAGTTGACTTTGGCAGCTGGTGGACACTGAGTCGGACCAACTTCAGTTTGGTTCGGCCGTTTTCGTTACAAGAACTCTGCGCAGCTCAATACACGAACTCTGCGCAGCTCAATACACGAACTCTGCGCAGCCTAACACTTGGTCTCTGCACGAAGGCGCGCTATGGACAGTGATGAGGAGGATCGCGGAGGGCCTGCGGGGTCTCCCTTTACCCCGCGTGCCGCCCTTTCTCGGACCCCACCTTCAGGTTTCGCAGCGCTCAGACCAGATGATGATATGGCGATCACGCCAACCGTCGCTTCGGGTCGCCCTCAGCCGCCTACTGCTGCCCTGAAGCGCCCACTCACGTCGCCGGGGGATCACCAACCGACTGAGAAGGTGCGCTTGTGCCGACCAGGTATGCAGGCGCCCCCGCCACCGGCGCCGCAGATGCAGCGCCGTCAGATAACCGCTGCAACTCCGTCGCAGCCGACCTCTGACTCGGAGGACGAGCAAGGTGCCAGGAAACGGGCGCTAATGACCTGCTCAAAGTTGGAGCTGTTGGACCGAGTTAACACCGAGCTACAATCCATCGGCACTGTAATCAGCAGCTCACTGTCGAGGTTAAATAAGGAGAGTACAAACTCAATCAGAGACAGCGTCCAAGACACGCTGGCGGTGGTCGCAGCCCTCACTCTACGGCTAGCGGAAACGGAGGCTGAACTAGGCCGCGCACAATTGAAAATAGCAAACCTAGAAGCCCGCGCCCTCCTGTCGCCCCCCCCGTCTGTCCCAGCAGCAGCCCCAGCAGCAGCTCCAGCAGCGCCTTCATACGCAACGGCGCTGAAGTTCAAAAGAGGTGCCACCTCGGTCCCCATCCCTCAGGAGCAAGGCCCGGTGCTGGCATTCTACCCGGCCGCCGACAGTGTGGACAAGTTGAAGACTGCTGAGGACACTAAGGCGGAATTAAAGAGGGTCGTTGACCCGCGTGCCCTGGATGTCCAAGTGACAAAAGTACGGAAGATTGGGAACGCTGGGGTTATTGTGCAAACGACCTCTAATGAATCTGCCGTCCGTCTACGCAGCGCGGCCGGCATCGTAGTAGTGGCGTCGGATTTGGCAGTGGTGGCCCTTGACCACCTGTCCACTAGCCACTGCATGGTCGCCTTGCTAAGAAGGGGTGCCTTGGAAGTGGCGCTAATATCAAGCTACTTCCAGTACTGCGAATCCATAGACGGGCACTTGGCGCACGTGGAGACGGTACTGGACTCCCTAGGGCGTGGAGTACCTATCATCTTTGGCGGGGATGTCAACGCGCACTCTCCATGGTGGTATAGCCTTCCCCACCAGTACACAGGCCGGGGTCCGGAGGTTGAACACCGAAGAAGGTCCGTGGAAGAATTCCTCACAACCCGGGATCTGGTCCTCCAAAATGTTGAGGGCCAGCCTGCAACCTTCAGCGGCCCCAACGGTGAGTCAAACGTCGACCTGACACTCACCACTAAACGCGTCAGAGTGACGAACTGGAGAGTGCGCGTCGGGATGTCCACAAGCGACCACCGCATCATCACCTTCGACGTCACAGGAATAGATGGCCCTTCACGCCGGGGTTCAGCATGCGCTGAGCTTGTCGACGGTGGGCCGCCGCGCTACCGGGAGAACGGGGTGGATTGGTCCCGCTTCCAATCCGCGGTCAGCGCGCGAGTAGGCAACCTGGACATGCGAAAGGATGCATCGGGCCTCGCCCGAGACTTCACAGACGCAGTGTCGTGTTCTGCCTATGAATGCCTGGGATTGCGTGGTAGGAACAGAGATAGAGGATATGAATGGTGGAACGACAGTCTGGACGCCATGCGCAGGAAAGTCGGTCGGCTTCGCTGCAAGTGGTTGAAAGCGAGAAGAGTGGGTGGGCCGGAGGAAGAGAGGATACGAGGCACATTTCACGAGGAACGCAGGAAGTATAGACACCTAATGGTGGAGACGCAGAACAGCTTCCATCTCCGGATGGCTGAGTCGGGTAACGACGACCCTTATGGTCAGGCGTATCGGGCTGCCAGCGGGCGGTTCCGTCCTCCCGCTAACGTCATCAACGGCATCCGGTATGCGGACAGCCATCCGGTGAGTGTCGGTGAGGCCGTGGATAACCTGCTGCGCGCTCTGTGTCCGGACGACGACCCGTCTGGGGACTCAGCGTACCACAGGGAGGTCCGGATCGCGGCCTCCATTATTCCGACTGGCTGCGACGCGTCTTCACCCAGTCGTGACGCGCTGGGAGGCATAGTTAGGTCCCTGCCTAACACGGCACCGGGGATCGATGGGATCACGGCACGAATGGTGAAGCGTATATGGACTGTAGCGGCTGCGGAACTCGTGTACGTGATTGGAAAGTGTGTGCAAGAAGGGGTGTTTCCCGACGTATGGAAGAATGGGAGGCTTATCGTTCTGCCGAAAGGCAACGGTAAGCCAATGTCCGACCCGAAGGCGTATCGCCCGATCACGCTCCTCCCTGTTTTTGGTAAAATTTTAGAACGCGTCTTATTATGGTGTGCGCCCCAGATTACCAGTGGGATCTCCCCCTGCCAGCACGGCTTTACAAGGGGCAGGTCCACCGTAACGGCGTTGAACGAGATCCTAAGCACGGCAAAGAAAGTTTCATCAAAGTACGTTCAAGCGATTTTTCTGGACATCTCTGGTGCCTTCGACAATGCCTGGTGGCCGATGATTCTCCTCAAGTGCAAGCGAGGCGGTTGTCCGCCTAACATCTATCGGATGTTATCGGACTACTTCCGCGGAAGACGTGTGGGGATGTTCGTCGGTGACCGGGTGCAGTGGAAGGTGTCCACGATGGGATGTCCTCAGGGATCCGTGCTGGGTCCCACTTTGTGGAACGTCCTGCTCGACGACTTGCTTCGGTTGCCGCTACCGGGGGGGGTCAAGGTTGTTGCGTACGCGGATGACATCACCGTACTGATCGAAGCTGACTCCAGGCGTGCGATTGAGCTGGCTGCGGCCGACTCTATCGCCCTCTTTGAGAACTGGGCTCAACGGAACCGCCTCGCGTTCGCGCCGCACAAGTCCCAAATGGTGACGCTCAGAGGGAAGCTCCAGCGGGCCCCAGTGATCAAGCTTGGCGGTGCGTCGATCAAGTCGGTGCGGCATACCGTCGTACTTGGCGTAACAATCGACTCAAGTCTGTCCTTCGCCGAGCATGCGCGATCGATTGGTGAGCGCGCTGCGAACTGCTTCGGCAAGATTTCGCGTGTATCTACCACCTCTTGGGGTGTTAGGTACCCTGCGCTGCGGATCCTCTACTACGGCACCTTTGTAGCGACGGTCACGTATGCTGCGGCGTGTTGGGCAGAGAGGGCGACGCTCTACGTCGTTCGGACGACCCTTATCAGGGCCCAAAGGCCGGCCTTGGTCCTTCTGACCAAGGCCTACCGCTCGAACAGCGCCGCCGCGCTCGCCGTTCTGGCGGGCGTGTTGCCGGCAGACCTCGAGGTCATCCGTGCTGCCAGGCTGGATGCGGCGCGTAGTACCGCGGCCAAAAGGGAGTGGAGCCGGCGCAAGCAGGACATCGGGTTGGGCATAACCCGCGAGTGGCAGGAGCGATGGGCGAATGAGACCAAAGGTAGCGAACTTCGTCGATTCTTCCCGGACGTGGCTGGCCGACTCAGGGCGACCTGGGTCGCGCCGGACTATGAGACCTCGCAGATACTGACGGGTCACGGCTGCTTCCGAAAGCGTCTTCGTGACATGTGCCTCAGCGAGTCTGGTGACTGTGCGTGCGGGCTGGCGGAGGAAGACCTCCACCATGTCCTGTGGGAATGTGCTGAGTACGAGGACCTCCGGAGTGCAATGTTGGAAGGGATCGTGAGAGAAGAGGCGGGACCGGTGTACTATCGGGATCTCGTTAGCTCGGCGGTCAACTTCGGCAAGCTACGGGAGTTCGCGCATCGGTGGCACGCGAGGCGGAGCGCTCTGGACCGTGGACCACAATAGTCGAAGGTGATGCAGAATTAGGCGTGGACCGCGGCGGGCACAGGGATCTCAACGTCGTGTGTCGTCCAGCCCCAGAAGGGGGAGAGTGAAGAAAA
>NC_069100.1:6597860-6607860 GCF_947172395.1 Bicyclus anynana
TAGTGAGTGCGTTTGTTAGTGTTTTCATAAGGTATTTTAAACCACTACAATTTTATGAAGGTCTGGAGTTGGTCTGATGATGGAGCCGAAACACAGACCAGTACCTTTTGTTTGGGCTTGATTTATTTGTTGGCAGTTAAGGGAACTCCTCGACGGTTCACAGTAGCTACCTTATGTTTTGACTTGATAATTTTGTGTTGATGAGAACTTTCCACCTTGGATAGGTTGTGACTGTATTAGGGGTCTGGTGACGAAGATGAAGGGGAGTTAAGGGAACTCCTCGACGGTTCACAGTAGCTACCTTGTGTTTGGACTTGATGAACCATATGGATTGTGACTGCATAGGGGGTCTGGTGATGAAGACGGGGGACAGTCACCATTCACGTTTTTCTCAATATTCATATTACGTGTGGATAAAGGGGCAGTGAAATTTTGTATATGAGTTAAGGTAAAATTAAATAAAATTAAAATTGGGATTATAGGACTTAGATACTTATTATAAGAAAATAACGTTTCTATTTGTGTTCACACTCATTAGGTGTGCTAACACTAAAAATTTAAAAATAAAAATAACATCTTACCCATATGCTACCTTCTGATCAGTTTGAAGGCGGTGCCAATCCAGTGTCATGTTTTATTAAAAAATTAAAATACAAACTTTGAAAAGCTCTTGATTTTTTTTTCACATATTTTTTCGTTTTTAACTATAGTGGTGAATCGTTCAATATTGTGCTTACCAAGGTTAAACCTATTAAATTATTATCACTAACTAATGTTAAGTTTTGTTAATTTGTTAAATACTACGATATACACCGCTGTACTATTATGATAATTTAATTTCATTATTTTCGTAACCAGTTGCATAAAATTAGATTTCATGCTTTCACATATCGTACAGTGTAAATAAATAAATTATTTAAACAGTCGGGACCTGTAAAAAAATGTAGACGAACATCATTCTATTCAATATAATAATAGGTCCCGACTGTTTTCTAATTTTCTAATTTTCTAATTGCTTTCTACACACGTGGACTGAGCTTGTTATTTTCTTTTCAGTTTTTGTATAATTTATGCAGTCGGGTTTTTTTATTTGTTTAATTAATTTATTTATTTCACACCTTTTCAGTTACGATAGATATATTTGTTGGTTGCACGTTACAATAACATGTTGCAATAGTAAAAAAAAAAAAAAAAGTTTTTTTTCACTTCGACTCTATATAGCGTCTCACAGGTAGTGTTGTTGGTTTTTTTTTTTTATTTTTTCATTTCACCTAACTAAGAACACTTGGGTTAACCTTAACCTCCTCCTTTTTTTTTTGAAGTCGGTTAAAAATGTAAATACCCTAAACAACAACAACAACAACAACAACAACAACAACAACAACAACAACAACAACAACTAGTCGAGTAGAAAGTGTAGAAAAAGTTGTTCACGAAACACCTCCCCATCCGCCAAAACCCCCCCAAACCGCGGCGGCGGCGACCGCCCCCCACCCCCCCCCGCCCCCCCCCCCCCTCCGAGTCATTTTCGTAGTCGAAAATGTTTTTCCGGCCCGTTTTCGGGACACACAATAAACGAACGGCTCGATTTTTTGATTCGTTCAAAATAACACATACACATGTACACAGATTGCGCCGTCAGCGCGTTTACTACTATGACAGGGTCGTGGCGCGTCGACGTTTGAGGTGCTTGTGTGAGAGTCTGGTGGCGCTCGCTTTTCTTCTCGGGTGTCGACGTGACACGGCGCGTGTTGTGCGTGTGCGCGCGTTATCGTGTTTTTGCGATACGTTTGAATTGAATATATACGTGTACGTACGTACATGTTAATATATTAATTTATATGTGTGTGCACGTATGTATATATACGAATGTACAACGTGGTGCGTGCGCGTGCGTACGTTCAAAAAAAAAAAAACAACGGCGTTGCAACCGACGGAATCGCGTTTGACGCTTTTCCACACCCCGTGTAGTATGTATAATCGTCGTACGGCGAGAAATTCACAAACCACGGTGTCGGTAGCTTGATTTACTGTGTGCGGGGCGGCATCGTGTGTCGCCCTGGAACAATGTGTACTCCCAACTTGATTGAGCAATCAGAGAGTCTGGATGACGGTCTCTCACACTCCGGGCGACGACCCACGTGTGGTTTTCCGCAGAGTCACTGTTAAAACACTTACGGCTTCACTCTAGCAGTGGAGCGCCGTGTGTGGTATGTACGTCTCGTTCATAGAACGTTCAAGTTTCTTTGGGACCCGACGACAGCACTGCGAGAGTGTCTAATGGCATACTTTTCTGTGCGGTCGGAGGACGTGTCCTGTGAGATTGCGTCGTGTACGCTCTTCTTGCACAATGTCGGGCACCGCGCCGCGCTCCGTTCGCCGGAGCCGTGGCGCGATCACGTGCTTCAGAGGCCCTCTGCCACGCACGCACACCACCACCCACTCCCCCGCCTGTCGCGTGCGACGTGTGTCCGTCGAGCTTCCGGGTTGGGGACGAAGTGTGGGTGTGTGTTTGTGGGTCGTGTGGCGGGGGGAAGAGAGCTTAGATAATAATATCAATATCTGCTCCCTGGTTGATCCTGCCAGTAGTTATATGCTTGTCTCAAAGATTAAGCCATGCATGTCTCAGTGCAAGCCGTATTAAGGCGATACCGCGAATGGCTCAATATATCAGTTTTGGTTCCTTAGATCTTACTCGGTTACTTGGATAACTGTGGTAATTCTAGAGCTAATACATGCAATCAGAACTCTGACCAGTGATGGGACGAGTGCTTTTATTAGATCAAAACCAATCGACGGAGGGCCTCGCGTCCGAAGTCGTTAATTTTGATGAATCTGGATAACTTTTGCCGATCGCACGGTCCAGTACCGGCGACGCATCTTTCAAATGTCTGCCTTATCAACTTTCGATGGTAGTTTCTGCGACTACCATGGTTGTCACGGGTAACGGGGAATCAGGGTTCGATTCCGGAGAGGGAGCCTGAGAAACGGCTACCACATCCAAGGAAGGCAGCAGGCGCGCAAATTACCCACTCCCGGCACGGGGAGGTAGTGACGAAAAATAACGATACGGGACTCTTACGAGGCCTCGTAATCGGAATGAGTACACTTTAAATATTTTAACGAGGAACAATTGGAGGGCAAGTCTGGTGCCAGCAGCCGCGGTAATTCCAGCTCCAATAGCGTATACTAAAATTGTTGCGGTTAAAAAGCTCGTAGTTGCATTTGTGCGCCGCGCTGTCGGTGCACCGCATCCGCGGTGATACTGACACGTCTGCGGAGCATATCGTCGGTGAGCCGTCGTTAACGCGACGGTTCAATATCAAAATCCTATCGCGGTGCTCTTCGTTGAGTGTCGAGATGGGCCGACAATTTTACTTTGAACAAATTAGAGTGCTCAAAGCGGGCTCAAAATGCCGCTTGAATATTTCGTGCATGGAATAATAGAATATGATCTCGGTTCTATTTTGTTGGTTTTCAGAACTCCGAGGTAATGATTAATAGGGATAACTGGGGGCATTCGTATTGCGACGTTAGAGGTGAAATTCTTGGATCGTCGCAAGACGAACATCAGCGAAAGCATTTGCCAAAGGTGTTTTCATCAATCAAGAACGAAAGTTAGAGGTTCGAAGGCGATTAGATACCGCCCTAGTTCTAACCGTAAATATGTCATCTAGCGATCCGCCGACGTTACTACAATGGCTCGGCGGGCAGCTTCCGGGAAACCAAAGATTTTGGACTCCGGGGGGAGTATGGTTGCAAAGCTGAAACTTAAAGGAATTGACGGAAGGGCACCACCAGGAGTGGAGCCTGCGGCTTAATTTGACTCAACACGGGAAATCTCACCAGGCCCGGACACCGGAAGGATTGACAGATTAACAGCTCTTTCTTGATTCGGTGGGTGGTGGTGCATGGCCGTTCTTAGTTGGTGGAGCGATTTGTCTGGTTAATTCCGGTAACGAACGAGACTCTAGCCTGCTAAATAGGCGTCGTCATTTAGGTGTGCGCGACTCCGGTCGCGCAACTCACTGGCGGCGTATTAAAGTTCTTCTTAGAGGGACCGGCGTCTTCGAGGCGCACGAGATTGAGCAATAACAGGTCTGTGATGCCCTTAGATGTCCTGGGCCGCACGCGCGCTACACTGAAGGAATCAGCATGTTCTCCCTGGCCTAGAGGCCCGGGCAACCCGTTGAAACTCCTTCGTGCTGGGGATTGGGGTTTGCAATTATCCCCCATAAACGAGGAATTCCTAGTAATCGCGGGTCATAAGCCCGCGATGATTAAGTCCCTGCCCTTTGTACACACCGCCCGTCGCTACTACCGATTGAATGATTTAGTGAGGTCTTCGGACCGACACGCGGTGGCTTCACGGCCGTCGGCGTTGCTGGGAAGTTGACCAAACTTGATCATTTAGAGGAAGTAAAAGTCGTAACAAGGTTTCCGTAGGGGAACCTGCGGAAGGATCATTAACGTACCGCGTACGCACATGTTTGCGTTTGCGCGTGCTCGTGTTGTCAGAGACGCACCGATCTAACCTCACTCACTCACTCACTCACTCACTCGCTCACTCGTACCACCCAACAAAACGACAACGCATGTGCACAACAAAAAACGAGAAAACGAAAACCATTACCCTGGACGGTGGATCACTTGGCTCGCGGGTCGATGAAGAACGCAGTTAACTGCGCGTCATAGTGTGAACTGCAGGACACATTTGAACATCGACATTTCGAACGTACATTTCGGTCCGTGGAGAAACATCCAGGACCACTCCTGTCTGAGGGCCGGCTGCATAAATACACACACCACACTGTCCACACAGTGCGACACGTGGCGCGTCCGGTGCAGTGCGTGCGTGCGCCGTTCGACGAGAGTGTCTCTCGATCGGCGGCGGCGCACGCGCTCCGCAGGTCCGCTCAAAAATATCACACGTGTGTGCGTGTGCGTGCGTCCGTGCGCGCTCGTCCCACCGACCCTTCCGTTTACGGTGAATCTGTGGCGACGTACGCGCGCACGTGTACGTGCGTGCCGCTGACGCGCACGCGTAGGCGGACTCGACGTCCGGACTCGCGCGGCGGCGCCGTGCGCTCTCGCGGCGCGCCCCTCTCGCCTCGCGGCGGGGGAGCGCGCTCGCGTGCGCGAACGGCGCCGTCGAGCCGACGGATATCGCGTCTGCCTCCACTTTTATCGTTGGCCTCAGATCAGGGAGGATCACCCGCCGAATTTAAGCATATTAGTAAGCGGAGGAAAAGAAACTAACCAGGATTTCGTCAGTAGCGGCGAGCGAACGCGAATCAGCCCAGCACTGAATCGCGCGGCTTTAACGGTCGCGGGAGATGTGGTGTTCGGGAGGTTCCGCTATCTCGCCGTCGCCGCTCCCGTCAAAGTTCGTCTTGAACGGGGCCGCTTTCCCGTAGAGGGTGCCAGGCCCGTAGCGACGGAGCGAGGCGGCGAGAGGGACGCTCCTCAGAGTCGGGTTGCTTGAGAGTGCAGCCCTAAGTGGGTGGTAAACTCCATCTAAGGCTAAATATTACCGCGAGACCGATAGCGAACAAGTACCGTGAGGGAAAGTTGAAAAGAACTTTGAAGAGAGAGTTCAAGAGTACGTGAAACCGTTCAGGGGTAAACCTGCGAAACTCGAATGAACGAACGGAGAGATTCATCGACATCCGACGGCGCGCGGGCGCGCGCCTCGATGTCGCGCGCGTGCCCCCTCGCGGGTGCCGCGGCGCGGCACGGGTCGCGTCCGTCCAGTACCGTCGGCGTCGTGCACTTCTCTCTCAGTAATGCATCGCGACCCGTTCGACGTCGGCTTGAGCGCCGTCCGATTCGCCCAGCGGCGGGCTCGCGCCCTCCGCTGGACCGCGACGGTGGCCGGCCGGCTGTCGGACGGTATAGAAGTGAACCGCGCACGCGCCTCGCGCGCGTCCGGCCCGACGCAAGCTCGCGCCGTACACACTGAAGGTCGCGGTCCTGCCTGAGCGCGGACCGCGACGCGGCGCCGCTGCTGTCGCAGCCGTGACGTCTCGGACCGTGCGCGTCTCAGTCTGCGATGAGTCATTTTCGGGCACTCGCAGGACCCGTCTTGAAACACGGACCAAGGAGTCTAGCATGTGTGCGAGTCATTGAGTTGTCTTTGTCACAAAACTGAAAGGCGCAACGAAAGTGAACGTAGGGAGGATGGAGCGCCGGTCCCGGTCGGCCTCCCGCACTCCCGAGGCGTCTCGTTTCCAATCCGTGAATGCAGGCGCGCTCCGAGCACAGATGCTGGGACCCGAAAGATGGTGAACTATGCCTGGTCAGGTCGAAGTCAGGGGAAACCCTGATGGAGGACCGTAGCGATTCTGACGTGCAAATCGATCGTCGGAACTGGGTATAGGGGCGAAAGACTAATCGAACCATCTAGTAGCTGGTTCCGTCCGAAGTTTCCCTCAGGATAGCTGGCGTCGACAGCGACAGTCCCATCCGGTAAAGCGAATGATTAGAGGCATTGGGGCCGAAACGACCTCAACCTATTCTCAAACTTTAAATGGGTGAGAGCTCCGGCTTACTCGAACGATGAAGCCGGAGATCTGATGACGGTGCCAAGTGGGCCAATTTTGGTAAGCAGAACTGGCGCTGTGGGATGAACCAAACGTAGTGTTAAGGCGCCTAAAAAACGCTCATGGGACACCATGAAAGGCGTTGGTCGCTCATGACAGCAGGACGGTGGCCATGGAAGTCGGAATCCGCTAAGGAGTGTGCAACGACTCACCTGCCGAAGCAACCAGCCCTGAAAATGGATGGCGCTGAAGCGTTTTGCCTATACAATACCGTTACGGGCAAGTGGGACGCGCGCTCCTCGGACGCGCGTCATTATGCCGTAACGAGTAGGACGTGCGCGGCGGAGAGCGCAGAAGGGTCTGGGCGTGAGCCCGCTTGGAGCCTCCGTCGGTGCAGATCTTGGTGGTAGTAGCAAATACTCCAGCGAGGCCCTGGAGGACTGACGTGGAGAAGGGTTTCGCGTGAACAGTAGTTGCTCGCGAGTCAGTCGATCCTAAGCTCAAGGAGAGATCTTATGTCGATGCGGCGTGTTTTCTTTTGTGACAAACAACGCCCGTTGAGCGAAAGGGAATCCGGTTCCTATTCCGGAACCCGGCAGCGGAACCGTTTCAACAATCGTTCCCTCGTTTCAAAGCGAGCGTTCGACGGGGTAACCCAAAGTGGCCTGAAGACGCCGCCGAGGGGTCCGGGAAGAGTTTTCTTTTCTGCCTGAGCGTTCGAGTTCCATGGAATCCTATAGAAGGGAGATATGGTTCGGAACGCGAAGAGCACCGCATTTGCGGCGGTGTCCGGATACTCTCTGCGGACCTTGAAAATTCAGGTGAGGGATGTACGTGGAGATGTCGCGCCGGTTCGTACCCATATCCGCAGCAGGTCTCCAAGGTGAAGAGCCTCTAGTCGATAGAATAATGTAGGTAAGGGAAGTCGGCAAATTGGATCCGTAACTTCGGAATAAGGATTGGCTCTGAGGACCGGGGCGTGTCGGGTTTGGACGGGAAGCGGATGCGGCCGGTGCCGGGCCTGGTCGATGCTCGTGCGTCTCTCGGGGCGCTCGGGCGGAATCCGGACCCGCGTTCCGACCTTCCGCGGATCTTCCTAGCCGTAAGGCCGCGTCGGTTTCGTCTCGTGCGCGACCGGCGCGGTTCTGTACGACCGCCGTTCAACGGTCAGCTCAGAACTGGCACGGACAAGGGGGATCCGACTGTCTAATTAAAACAAAGCATTGCGATGGCCCTCGCGGGTGTTGACGCAATGTGATTTCTGCCCAGTGCTCTGAATGTCAACGTGAAGAGATTCAAGCAAGCGCGGGTAAACGGCGGGAGTAACTATGACTCTCTTAAGGTAGCCAAATGCCTCGTCATCTAATTAGTGACGCGCATGAATGGATTAACGGGATTCCCGCTGTCCCTCGCGGCGAACGGACGTGTTTGCGCGAGCTCCGCGAATTTTCGATCTCTTAAAATTCATTTCCTCGGATATTTTAATATTACGTGAAAGTGAAAGTGCTTAGTGTGCTTGTGATAACGCCGCCTACCCCCTGGTTGGACGTTCATCCCTCGGGAGCGCAGGGATTACGAGACAGGACTCCATTAGTTAAGTTAGGTTAGTTTAGAATAATTACACATACGTTCTTAGACAGTGGAAAGACGCTTACTCTTTTATTTACTTGTATTTATTTGTGCTGTTTTAATTAGGTATCTTTTAGGGCATTCCCGTGTACTAGATTAGGTTAGATTTAGGTTAGAATAGGCCACCACGTGTTTCGCACATGCGAGCACGTGGTTTGTAGGTTAGGAAGTACACGAGGCAAGTGACATTGACGCGTTGACAGTTGACGGCTGCCACTCGACAGCTGTCATCTGTCACTCAGTGGTGGCGCTTGGCAAGTGACGTTGTCACATTGACTTTGATAGCTGGCACCTGCCACTCGACAGCTGTCAGTTGTCACTCGGTGGGGCACAGACTGCTGTAGGTCGTACCGACTTGAGTCGGTCGGGTCCTAGAGCGGATAGGTTACGTGTACCTGGACTTTGTTGATTTTTGCAAGATCAATACACGAACTCTGCCCCGGACTTGGAGTTCTCCATCATGAACCCCGAAGAGGCGGCTCAGGCCGCCTCTCCCTTTGCGCCACGGACATCGCTGGCCCGGACCCCTCCTTCGGGTTTTGCATCGGCGCGAAGCGAAGACGATAGTGGGTCAGACTTCTTCACCCCGGCTGCTCACCAGAAGAAGAAGAGCCCGCGTGCCCACCATGCCCCATTACCAGCGCGGAAGACTGGCGTCAAGCGCCCCTTGACTTCTCCGGAAGAGCGAGGGCGGGCACTGGACGCTGTTCGTTTGTGTCGCCCGGCTCGTACCGTGACGCCACCACTTCCTGCTGCAGCGCCTGCGTCGCCGCGGACCCATGCGCCACCCCTTGCGGGCCTGCATGTGGGTCACCCCAGGGAACGACCGGACCCAGAAACTACGGAGCCTGAGACGGACGATGATGACGCCCCTTCTAAATCGCTGGCTTCGGCCAGCAAGGCGGAGCTGCTTGACCGGGTGCACAGTCAGCTGGAGCAGGTGATGGCCGCTGTTACGGGCCATACCTCAAGGTTAAACAAGGAGGCAACAAACACGATTGCTAGCAGCGCCCAGGAAATCCTCGCGGTGGTCGCTGCGCTCACCCTGCGCTTGAGCGAAATGGAGACACAGCTGCTGCAGGCCAAACTGAGAGAGGCACAATTAAAGGAGGCTCAACATAAGGTTAAACCAGGGGCTCCCGCTGCAGACGCTCCCCTGACAGCACCAGTCTCCTATTCCTCGGCCCTACGATTGGGCAGGAAGACTGAACCGGTCCCCATCCGACAGGGTGGACCTGTCCTGGCATTTTACCCGGCTGGAGACCAGACGGGAAAGATTAAGACCGCGGAAGAAACCAAGGCTGAGCTTAAGAGGTCTATTAAGCCAGCGGAAATAAACGTCCAGGTGGCAAGGGTCCGCAAGGTGGGAAACGCAGGGGTGGTCGTCCAGACCACCTCACCTTTGGCGGCCGAAAGGCTGCGGAACGCAGTCCCACCCACGCTGCGTGTCACGGAACCTACAAGGAGGTCGCCTAGAGTCTGCCTGAGAGACCTCGACGGGGATCCAGCAGAAAACGACGTCCTCGCGGCCCTATACGATCAGAATCTGCGGGCCTCTTCAGAATGGTCGCTCGAGAGGGTCGCTAAGGAGGGGAAAGTGTATAAGCGCCGAGGGCGCAGAGCTGGATCCACCACCGTCGTCATAGAGTGCTCGCCCGCCTTGCGTGATGTACTGGTCAACAAAGGCCACCTGTATATCGGGTGGCAGTCGGTGGAAGCCCTGGACCACGTCCAGGTGACATGCTGCAACAAGTGTCAGCAATACGGCCACCCGGAAAAATACTGCCGGGCCACAGCGGCGACCTGCGGCAAGTGCGGTGCCACTGGGC
>NC_069100.1:6612860-6627860 GCF_947172395.1 Bicyclus anynana
ACAACAACAACAACAACAACAACAACAACAACAACTAGTCGAGTAGAAAGTGTAGAAAAAGTTGTTCACGAAACACCTCCCCATCCGCCAAAACCCCCCCAAACCGCGGCGGCGGCGACCGCCCCCCACCCCCCCCCCCCCCCCCCCCCCCCCCCTCCGAGTCATTTTCGTAGTCGAAAATGTTTTTCCGGCCCGTTTTCGGGACACACAATAAACGAACGGCTCGATTTTTTGATTCGTTCAAAATAACACATACACATGTACACAGATTGCGCCGTCAGCGCGTTTACTACTATGACAGGGTCGTGGCGCGTCGACGTTTGAGGTGATTGTGTGAGAGTCTGGTGGCGCTCGCTTTTCTTCTCGGGTGTCGACGTGACACGGCGCGTGTTGTGCGTGTGCGCGCGTTATCGTGTTTTTGCGATACGTTTGAATTGAATATATACGTGTACGTACGTACATGTTAATATATTAATTTATATGTGTGTGTACGTATGTATATATACGAATGTACAACGTGGTGCGTGCGCGCGCGTACGTTCAAAAAAAAAAAAAACAACGGCGTTGCAACCGACGGAATCGCGTTTGACGCTTTTCCACACCCCGTGTAGTATGTATAATCGTCGTACGGCGAGAAATTCACAAACCACGGTGTCGGTAGCTTGATTTACTGTGTGCGGGGCGGCATCGTGTGTCGCCCTGGAACAATGTGTACTCCCAACTTGATTGAGCAATCAGAGAGTCTGGATGACGGTCTCTCACACTCCGGGCGACGACCCACGTGTGGTTTTCCGCAGAGTCACTGTTAAAACACTTACGGCTTCACTCTAGCAGTGGAGCGCCGTGTGTGGTATGTACGTCTCGTTCATAGAACGTTCAAGTTTCTTTGGGACCCGACGACAGCACTGCGAGAGTGTCTAATGGCATACTTTTCTGTGCGGTCGGAGGACGTGTCCTGTGAGATTGCGTCGTGTACGCTCTTCTTGCACAATGTCGGGCACCGCGCCGCGCTCCGTTCGCCGGAGCCGTGGCGCGATCACGTGCTTCAGAGGCCCTCTGCCACGCACGCACACCACCACCCACTCCCCCGCCTGTCGCGTGCGACGTGTGTCCGTCGAGCTTCCGGGTTGGGGACGAAGTGTGGGTGTGTGTTTGTGGGTCGTGTGGCGGGGGGAAGAGAGCTTAGATAATAATATCAATATCTGCTCCCTGGTTGATCCTGCCAGTAGTTATATGCTTGTCTCAAAGATTAAGCCATGCATGTCTCAGTGCAAGCCGTATTAAGGCGATACCGCGAATGGCTCAATATATCAGTTTTGGTTCCTTAGATCTTACTCGGTTACTTGGATAACTGTGGTAATTCTAGAGCTAATACATGCAATCAGAACTCTGACCAGTGATGGGACGAGTGCTTTTATTAGATCAAAACCAATCGACGGAGGGCCTCGCGTCCGAAGTCGTTAATTTTGATGAATCTGGATAACTTTTGCCGATCGCACGGTCCAGTACCGGCGACGCATCTTTCAAATGTCTGCCTTATCAACTTTCGATGGTAGTTTCTGCGACTACCATGGTTGTCACGGGTAACGGGAATCAGGGTTCGATTCCGGAGAGGGAGCCTGAGAAACGGCTACCACATCCAAGGAAGGCAGCAGGCGCGCAAATTACCCACTCCCGGCACGGGGAGGTAGTGACGAAAAATAACGATACGGGACTCTTACGAGGCCTCGTAATCGGAATGAGTACACTTTAAATATTTTAACGAGGAACAATTGGAGGGCAAGTCTGGTGCCAGCAGCCGCGGTAATTCCAGCTCCAATAGCGTATACTAAAATTGTTGCGGTTAAAAAGCTCGTAGTTGCATTTGTGCGCCGCGCTGTCGGTGCACCGCATCCGCGGTGATACTGACACGTCTGCGGAGCATATCGTCGGTGAGCCGTCGTTAACGCGACGGTTCAATATCAAAATCCTATCGCGGTGCTCTTCGTTGAGTGTCGAGATGGGCCGACAATTTTACTTTGAACAAATTAGAGTGCTCAAAGCGGGCTCAAAATGCCGCTTGAATATTTCGTGCATGGAATAATAGAATATGATCTCGGTTCTATTTTGTTGGTTTTCAGAACTCCGAGGTAATGATTAATAGGGATAACTGGGGGCATTCGTATTGCGACGTTAGAGGTGAAATTCTTGGATCGTCGCAAGACGAACATCAGCGAAAGCATTTGCCAAAGGTGTTTTTCATCAATCAAGAACGAAAGTTAGAGGTTCGAAGGCGATTAGATACCGCCCTAGTTCTAAACCGTAAATATGTCATCTAGCGATCCGCCGACGTTACTACAATGGCTCGGCGGGCAGCTTCCGGGAAACCAAAGATTTTGGACTCCGGGGGGAGTATGGTTGCAAAGCTGAAACTTAAAGGAATTGACGGAAGGGCACCACCAGGAGTGGAGCCTGCGGCTTAATTTGACTCAACACGGGAAATCTCACCAGGCCCGGACACCGGAAGGATTGACAGATTAACAGCTCTTTCTTGATTCGGTGGGTGGTGGTGCATGGCCGTTCTTAGTTGGTGGAGCGATTTGTCTGGTTAATTCCGGTAACGAACGAGACTCTAGCCCTGCTAAATAGGCGTCGTCATTTAGGTGTGCGCGACTCCGGTCGCGCAACTCACTGGCGGCGTATTAAAGTTCTTCTTAGAGGGACCGGCGTCTTCGAGGCGCACGAGATTGAGCAATAACAGGTCTGTGATGCCCTTAGATGTCCTGGGCCGCACGCGCGCTACACTGAAGGAATCAGCATGTTCTCCCTGGCCTAGAGGCCCGGGCAATCCGTTGAAACTCCTTCGTGCTGGGGATTGGGGTTTGCAATTATCCCCCATAAACGAGGAATTCCTAGTAATCGCGGGTCATAAGCCCGCGATGATTAAGTCCCTGCCCTTTGTACACACCGCCCGTCGCTACTACCGATTGAATGATTTAGTGAGGTCTTCGGACCGACACGCGGTGGCTTCACGGCCGTCGGCGTTGCTGGGAAGTTGACCAAACTTGATCATTTAGAGGAAGTAAAAGTCGTAACAAGGTTTCCGTAGGGGAACCTGCGGAAGGATCATTAACGTACCGCGTACGCACATGTTTGCGTTTGCGCGTGCTCGTGTTGTCAGAGACGCACCGATCTAACCTCACTCACTCACTCACTCACTCACTCACTCGCTCACTCGTACCACCCAACAAAACGACAACGCATGTGCACAACAAAAAACGAGAAAACGAAAACCATTACCCTGGACGGTGGATCACTTGGCTCGCGGGTCGATGAAGAACGCAGTTAACTGCGCGTCATAGTGTGAACTGCAGGACACATTTGAACATCGACATTTCGAACGTACATTTCGGTCCGTGGAGAAACATCCAGGACCACTCCTGTCTGAGGGCCGGCTGCATAAATACACACACCACACTGTCCACACAGTGCGACACGTGGCGCGTCCGGTGCAGTGCGTGCGTGCGCCGTTCGACGAGAGTGTCTCTCGATCGGCGGCGGCGCACGCGCTCCGCAGGTCCGCTCAAAAATATCACACGTGTGTGCGTGTGCGTGCGTCCGTGCGCGCTCGTCCCACCGACCCTTCCGTTTACGGTGAATCTGTGGCGACGTACGCGCGCACGTGTACGTGCGTGCCGCTGACGCGCACGCGTAGGCGGACTCGACGTCCGGACTCGCGCGGCGGCGCCGTGCGCTCTCGCGGCGCGCCCCTCTCGCCTCGCGGCGGGGGAGCGCGCTCGCGTGCGCGAACGGCGCCGTCGAGCCGACGGATATCGCGTCTGCCTCCACTTTTATCGTTGGCCTCAGATCAGGGAGGATCACCCGCCGAATTTAAGCATATTAGTAAGCGGAGGAAAAGAAACTAACCAGGATTTCGTCAGTAGCGGCGAGCGAACGCGAATCAGCCCAGCACTGAATCGCGCGGCTTTAACGGTCGCGGGAGATGTGGTGTTCGGGAGGTTCCGCTATCTCGCCGTCGCCGCTCCCGTCAAAGTTCGTCTTGAACGGGGCCGCTTTCCCGTAGAGGGTGCCAGGCCCGTAGCGACGGAGCGAGGCGGCGAGAGGGACGCTCCTCAGAGTCGGGTTGCTTGAGAGTGCAGCCCTAAGTGGGTGGTAAACTCCATCTAAGGCTAAATATTACCGCGAGACGATAGCGAACAAGTACCGTGAGGGAAAGTTGAAAAGAACTTTGAAGAGAGAGTTCAAGAGTACGTGAAACCGTTCAGGGGTAAACCTGCGAAACTCGAATGAACGAACGGAGAGATTCATCGACATCCGACGGCGCGCGGGCGCGCGCCTCGATGTCGCGCGCGTGCCCCCTCGCGGGTGCCGCGGCGCGGCACGGGTCGCGTCCGTCCAGTACCGTCGGCGTCGTGCACTTCTCTCTCAGTAATGCATCGCGACCCGTTCGACGTCGGCTTGAGCGCCGTCCGATTCGCCCAGCGGCGGGCTCGCGCCCTCCGCTGGACCGCGACGGTGGCCGGCCGGCTGTCGGACGGTATAGAAGTGAACCGCGCACGCGCCTCGCGCGCGTCCGGCCCGACGCAAGCTCGCGCCGTACACACTGAAGGTCGCGGTCCTGCCTGAGCGCGGACCGCGACGCGGCGCCGCTGCTGTCGCAGCCGTGACGTCTCGGACCGTGCGCGTCTCAGTCTGCGATGAGTCATTTTCGGGCACTCGCAGGACCCGTCTTGAAACACGGACCAAGGAGTCTAGCATGTGTGCGAGTCATTGAGTTGTCTTTGTCACAAAACTGAAAGGCGCAACGAAAGTGAACGTAGGGAGGATGGAGCGCCGGTCCCGGTCGGCCTCCCGCACTCCCGAGGCGTCTCGTTTCCAATCCGTGAATGCAGGCGCGCTCCGAGCACAGATGCTGGGACCCGAAAGATGGTGAACTATGCCTGGTCAGGTCGAAGTCAGGGGAAACCCTGATGGAGGACCGTAGCGATTCTGACGTGCAAATCGATCGTCGGAACTGGGTATAGGGGCGAAAGACTAATCGAACCATCTAGTAGCTGGTTCCGTCCGAAGTTTCCCTCAGGATAGCTGGCGTCGACAGCGACAGTCCCATCCGGTAAAGCGAATGATTAGAGGCATTGGGGCCGAAACGACCTCAACCTATTCTCAAACTTTAAATGGGTGAGAGCTCCGGCTTACTCGAACGATGAAGCCGGAGATCTGATGACGGTGCCAAGTGGGCCAATTTTGGTAAGCAGAACTGGCGCTGTGGGATGAACCAAACGTAGTGTTAAGGCGCCTAAAAAACGCTCATGGGACACCATGAAAGGCGTTGGTCGCTCATGACAGCAGGACGGTGGCCATGGAAGTCGGAATCCGCTAAGGAGTGTGCAACGACTCACCTGCCGAAGCAACCAGCCCTGAAAATGGATGGCGCTGAAGCGTTTTGCCTATACAATACCGTTACGGGCAAGTGGGACGCGCGCTCCTCGGACGCGCGTCATTATGCCGTAACGAGTAGGACGTGCGCGGCGGAGAGCGCAGAAGGGTCTGGGCGTGAGCCCGCTTGGAGCCTCCGTCGGTGCAGATCTTGGTGGTAGTAGCAAATACTCCAGCGAGGCCCTGGAGGACTGACGTGGAGAAGGGTTTCGCGTGAACAGTAGTTGCTCGCGAGTCAGTCGATCCTAAGCTCTATAATATTAAGAGGTCTATTAAGCCAGCGGAAATAAACGTCCAGGTGGCAAGGGTCCGCAAGGTGGGAAACGCAGGGGTGGTCGTCCAGACCACCTCACCTTTGGCGGCCGAAAGGCTGCGGAACGCAGTCCCACCCACGCTGCGTGTCACGGAACCCACAAGGAGGTCGCCTAGAGTCTGCCTGAGAGACCTCGACGGGGATCCAGCAGAAAACGACGTCCTCGCGGCCCTATACGATCAGAATCTGCGGGCCTCTCCAGAATGGTCGCTCGAGAGGGTCGCTAAGGAGGGGAAAGTGTATAAGCGCCGAGGGCGCAGAGCTGGATCCACCACCGTCGTCATAGAGTGCTCGCCCGCCTTGCGTGATGTACTGGTCAACAAAGGCCACCTGTATATCGGGTGGCAGTCGGTGGAAGCCCTGGACCACGTCCAGGTGACATGCTGCAACAAGTGTCAGCAATACGGCCACCCGGAAAAATACTGCCGGGCCACAGCGGCGACCTGCGGCAAGTGCGGTGCCACTGGGCACCAGAAAGCAGAATGCCAGGCGCCTACAGCCCAGTGCGCGACTTGCCACAAGTTTGGCCGCACGGACGCCGCCACTCACACTACGGCGTCAAGAGCATGTCCAGCGCGCCGCTACGCCGAGGAAAGGGCCGTCGCAAGCACAAATTATGGCTGAGCTCAGGATCGGGCAACTCAACTTAAACGGCTCAAGACTTGCCACTCAGGAATTGCCGGCCATTGCCAGAGAGCAGCGCCTGGATGTTGTTCTTGTACAAGAACAATACTCCCAGGCGCAGCCAGAGCTGGCCTTAATACAAAGCGGGAGCTCGGCCATGGCGGCCATATACGTGTCATCGCGGCGGTTTAGTGTGGCGGCCTTGCCGCACTTGTCCAACGAGCACTGCGCAGTCGCCGCTGTGCGGGTGGGTAACTGGGAGTGTGCGGTTGTCTCCGCATACTTCCAGTACTCACACCCCATAGACGGACACCTTTGCCACCTGGAGAGAGTCATGGATAGCCTGCAAGCAGCAGAAGAAGGTCGACGGATCTTTGTCGGGGCAGACGTCAATGCCCACTCGCCGCTATGGCATAGCCCACGACGGCATCTAGTGGGGAGGGGCGCCGAAGCGGAGCATCGCCGCAAATCAATGGAGGAAATGATTGGGTCCCGTGACATCATCGTGAACAACAAGGAAGGCCAACCCTTCACATACAGCGGTCCAAACGGTGAGTCTAACATTGACGTTACCCTCTCCACTAGAAGCGCTCACATAAATGACTGGCGGGTGCATGTGGGCGTGTCGTCGAGCGACCACCGCCTCATCACGTATACACTGACACCACTGCGCTCACGAGTCGAAGAGTGCGCTGAGCCGATGGTAGGGGAGCCGCCGAGGTTTCGGGTAAGTGGGGTGGACTGGCCTCGATTTCGCGCGACGGTGGGTGCCCGCATGGGCTACCTACCGTCCCACAGACCAGCATCGGCACTAGCAAGCGCCTTCACTGAGATCGTTGTGCGAACATCGCACGAGTGTCTTGGTGTTAAGGCAAGCCGTGAGTTCTACGGGTACGAGTGGTGGTCGCCGGGACTGGACAGGCAGAGGAGGTTAGTAGCCAAATTGCGCAGGAAATGGCAGGCAGAGCGGAAGAAGAATGCAGCGAGTGTGCGATTAGCGCAAGTACGAGAGGAATTCCTTGCAGAGCGGCGCAGATACCGGCAACTGATGGTGGCGGAGCAGGACGCGTACCACATGCGAGCGGCGGAATCTGGCAACGCCGACCCGTATGGTCAAGCATACAGGGTCGCCAGCGGCAGGTTCCGTCCGCCATCAAACGTCGTCAATGGGGTCCGATACGCTGAGGGATTTCCGGGGGGGGTTGCTGAGGCCGCGGACAGCCTGCTTTACGCTCTGTGTCCTGACGACAACTTGTCTTCAGATTCAGAGTATCACAGGCAAGTCCGGATTGCGGCAGCGCTCATTCCCTCTGGAACACCTGCTTCGCCGCCGTCCGCCGATGGTCTGTGGGGAATCATAAAATCACTGCCGAATACCGCGCCCGGGATCGACGGGATCACAGCGCGAATCGTTAAGCAAGTGTGGTGGGCGGCATCCGTGGAGTTCCACAGGGTGTTCGCCGCCTGTGTGGAAGAGGGGGTTTTCCCTGATGTGTGGAAGGATGGCAGGCTTATCGTCATCCCGAAGGGTAATGATAAGCCTCTCACTGACCCGAAGGCCTACCGTCCGATTACGCTCCTCCCAGTGTTCGGGAAGATTTTAGAACGAGTCATGCTCATTTGCGCGCCACAGATCACCAGTGGGATCTCGGACTTCCAGCACGGATTCTCTCCGGGTAAGTCGACCGTCACGGCGCTGCAAGCGGTTCTCAGCGCTGCAAAATCTACTGAGTCGAATTACGTACAGGCCATTTTCCTGGATATCTCGGGCGCCTTTGACAACGCCTGGTGGCCCATGATCCTGCTCAAATCTAAAAGGGGAGGCTGTCCGCCGAATGTATACGGCATGCTGGCCAGCTACTTTGCGAACCGGCGTGTCGGTTTGTTCATCGGAAGCCAGGTGCAGTGGAAAACCTCCACTATGGGGTGCCCGCAGGGATCAGTGCTGGGTCCTACATTGTGGAATGTCCTTCTGGATGACTTGCTTCGGTTGCCGCTACCGGGGGGGGTCAAGGTCATCGCGTACGCGGACGACGTCACGGTGCTGATCGCGGCGGATACTCGCAGAGCGATAGAGTCCGCAGCGTCCGAGTCTATCCGGCAGATTGAGGACTGGGGCCGTCGTAACCGGCTCAGTTTCGCTCCTAACAAGTCGCAAACTATGACGTTCAAGGGCAAGCTGGGGAAGCGGCCCCCGGTCATCAAGCTGGGGGGTAACTCCATCAGGGCCGTGTCGGAGGCCGTCGTGCTGGGCGTCACGATCGACTCAAGTCTCTCCTTCGCGCGGCATGCGTTGTCGATCGGGGAGCGCGCGGCGCGATGCTTCGGCAAGATGTCGAGAGTCTCGACGTCTTCCTGGGGCATCCGGTATCCTGCGCTGCGCATCCTTTACCACGGAACCTTTGTGGCCACGGTGACATACGCCGCTGCGTGTTGGGCGGAAAGGGCAGAGCTGCACGTCGTGCGGACGACGCTCATCAGGAAGCAGAGGTCCTCTCTCGTCCTGCTGACAAAGGCGTACCGTTCTGCGAGCTCCGCCGCTCTGGCGGTGCTCGCGGGGGTGCTGCCTGCCGATTTGGAGGTGATCCGTGCTGCTAGGCTCGATAAGGCGCGCCAGTCCGTGCCCAAACGGGAGTGGAGCAGGCGAAGGCGAGAAATCGGGGCAGAAGTGAACGAGATGTGGCAGGAACGGTGGTCCTCGGAGGTCTGGGGTGGCGAGTTGCGGTGCTTTTTCCCGGACGTGGCCGGCAGACTCAGGGCTTCCTGGGTCGAACCGGACTACGAGACCTCACAGATCCTCATCGGGCACGGTTGTTTCCGGGCGCGTCTGCACGGAATGACGTTATGTGAGAGTCCTGTGTGCGATTGCGGCTATGGGGATGAGGACAGACACCACGTTCTGTGGGAATGTCCTCTCTACGAGGACTTACGGCTCGAGATGCTAGGCGGAATCGAGCGCGCGGAGGCGGGGCCCGTCTACTACATGGACCTCGTTTCCTCGGAGGCAAACTTTCATCGGCTGCGGGAGTTCGCGCACCGGTGGCATAAGAGGCGACGTGACTCGGAGCGCATTGGTGCCAGTGACGGGTCCACGGGGGACGAGGGGTATCTCCTAGGTGGTGATGTAGCTGCCCCAGAAGGGGGAGAAAGCGAAATAAGGGACAAGGACGAAGAGTAAAGAATTTGTAGGGAGTCAAGAAGGCGGCCCGGGAACACGCGAAGAGCAAGTACCGGGCCCGCCCTCCCACTGATTCGGCCCGAATGACTGCGAAGTCGGTGGGGCCATGGGAGGTGGTGGGTTGTCCCTATCTACTGTCCCCCGCAGCGGTCGGACGTGTTTTGCGCGAGCTCCGCGAATTTTTCGATCTCATAAAATTCATTTCCTCGGAAATATTAGTGCTTCGCAAACGTGAAAGTGCTCAATGTGCTTGTGTTAACGCCGCCTACCCCCTGGTTGGACGTTCATCCCTCGGGAGCACAGGGATCATCACGAGACAGGACTCCATCAGTTAAGTTAGGTTAAGTTAGCATAGTTTTACTTGTAATTAGTCGTGTAAAAACATCTTGTTAGTATTATATTTGACAATTTACGTAGTGTATATAATTTAGGTTTAGGTTAGGGCATATCTGTGCACTACTATTAGGTTAGATAGCTAGTTTAGGCTACCACGTGCGACGCACATGTTCGCACGTGGTTTTTAGGTTATAGTGGCATTGACAGTGACGTTGTCAGTTGCGGTGACGTTGACTTTGACATTGACGGTGACGTTTGACGTTAACAGTGACGTTGAAGTTGAGTTGACTTTGGCAGCTGGTGGACACTGAGTCGGACCAACTTCAGTTTGGTTCGGCCGTTTCGTTACACGAACTCTGCGCAGCTCAATACACGAACTCTGCGCAGCTCAATACACGAACTCTGCGCAGCCTAACACTTGGTCTCTGCACGAAGGCGCGCTATGGACAGTGATGAGGAGGACCGCGGAGGGCCTGCGGGGTCTCCCTTTACCCCGCGTGCCGCCCTTTCTCGGACCCCACCTTCAGGTTTCGCAGCGCTCAGACCAGATGATGATATGGCGATCACGCCAACCGTCGCTTCGGGTCGCCCTCAGCCGCCTACTGCTGCCCTGAAGCGCCCACTCACGTCGCCGGGAGATCACCAACCTACTGAGAAGGTGCGCTTGTGCCGACCAGGTATGCAGGCGCCCCCGCCACCGGCGCCGCAGATGCAGCGCCGTCAGATAACCGCTGCAACTCCGTCGCAGCCGACCTCTGACTCGGAGGACGAGCAAGGTGCCAAGAAACGGGCGCTAATGACCTGCTCAAAGTTGGAGCTGTTGGACCGAGTTAACACCGAGCTACAATCCATCGGCACTGTAATCAGCAGCTCACTGTCGAGGTTAAATAAGGAGAGTACAAACTCAATCAGAGACAGCGTCCAAGACACGCTGGCGGTGGTCGCAGCCCTCACTCTACGGCTAGCGGAAACGGAGGCTGAACTAGGCCGCGCCCAATTGAAAATAGCAAACCTAGAAGCCCGCGCCCTCCTGTCGCCCCCCCCGTCTGTCCCAGCAGCAGCCCCAGCAGCAGCTCCAGCAGCGCCTTCATACGCAACGGCGCTGAAGTTCAAAAGAGGTGCCACCTCGGTCCCCATCCCTCAGGAGCAAGGCCCGGTGCTGGCATTCTACCCGGCCGCCGACAGTGTGGACAAGTTGAAGACTGCTGAGGACACTAAGGCGGAATTAAAGAGGGTCGTTGACCCGCGTGCCCTGGATGTCCAAGTGACAAAAGTACGGAAGATTGGGAACGCTGGGGTTATTGTGCAAACGACCTCTAATGAATCTGCCGTCCGTCTACGCAGCGCGGCCCCTCCAACCTTACGGGTCAGTGAGCCAAAGCGCAACCAGCCCAGGCTATGCATTAGGGGCGTGGACGGTGACCCTTCGCCGGACAGCATAATCGAGGCCATACACGACCAGAACCTGCGCGGTTCCGTATGGACAGTTGAGAAATTGAAAGCACAGGCGAAGCTTTATAAGAGGCGTGGCCGTGAGGGTACCACGAATGTAGTAGTGGAGTGCTCGCCCGCCCTTAGGGAGGTATTGCTAAGAAAAGAGCGCCTATTCATAGGCTGGCAAGCGGTCGAGGTGACAGATTACCTCCAGGTAACGTGCTGCTCCAAGTGCCAAATGTACGGGCACCCGGAAAAATATTGCAAGTCCAAGGAGGAGACCTGTGGGAAGTGTGGCTTGACCGGACACAGGAAGGACTCGTGCAAGGCTGAAGCGACAAGATGCGCCACCTGCCACAAATTTGGTCGCGATGGCGCCGGTCTCCACCCCACTGCGTCAAGGGACTGCCCAGCAAGACACTACGCAGAGCAGCGGGCAGTCCAGTCTATCAACTATGGCCGCCCCTAGTGGGCCAACAATTATGAAGATCGGACAGCTCAACTTAAATGGCGCAGTGCTGGCTACGAGTGAGCTTCCGTCGCTCGCGCGGGAGCTGGGGCTGGACGTTGTTCTTATCCAAGAACAGCACTCTCAGCCCCTCCCCGGCCTCATCCAGCACGGTGATTCAGCTATGGCCGGCATCGTAGTAGTGGCGTCGGATTTGGCAGTGGTGGCCCTTGACCACCTGTCCACTAGCCACTGCATGGTCGCCTTGCTAAGAAGGGGTGCCTTGGAAGTGGCGCTAATATCAAGCTACTTCCAGTACTGCGAATCCATAGACGGGCACTTGGCGCACGTGGAGACGGTACTGGACTCCCTAGGGCGTGGAGTACCTATCATCTTTGGCGGGGATGTCAACGCGCACTCTCCATGGTGGTATAGCCTTCCCCACCAGTACACAGGCCGGGGTCCGGAGGTTGAACACCGAAGAAGGTCCGTGGAAGAATTCCTCACAACCCGGGATCTGGTCCTCCAAAATGTTGAGGGCCAGCCTGCAACCTTCAGCGGCCCCAACGGTGAGTCAAACGTCGACCTGACACTCACCACTAAACGCGTCAGAGTGACGAACTGGAGAGTGCGCGTCGGGATGTCCACAAGCGACCACCGCATCATCACCTTCGACGTCACAGGAGTAGATGGCCCTTCACGCCGGGGTTCAGCATGCGCTGAGCTTGTCGACGGTGGGCCGCCGCGCTACCGGGAGAACGGGGTGGACTGGTCCCGCTTCCAATCCGCGGTCAGCGCGCGAGTAGGCAACCTGGACATGCGAAAGGATGCATCGGGCCTCGCCCGAGACTTCACAGACGCAGTGTCGTGTTCTGCCTATGAATGCCTGGGATTGCGTGGTAGGTACAAAGATAGAGGATATGAATGGTGGAACGACAGTCTGGACGCCATGCGCAGGAAAGTCGGTCGGCTTCGCTGCAAGTGGTTGAAAGCGAGAAGAGTGGGTGGGCCGGAGGAAGAGAGGATACGAGGCACATTTCACGAGGAACGCAGGAAGTATAGACACCTAATGGTGGAGACGCAGAACAGCTTCCATCTCCGGATGGCTGAGTCGGGTAACGACGACCCTTATGGTCAGGCGTATCGGGCTGCCAGCGGGCGGTTCCGTCCTCCCGCTAACGTCATCAACGGCATCCGGTATGCGGACAGCCATCCGGTGAGTGTCGGTGAGGCCGTGGATAACCTGCTGCGCGCTCTGTGTCCGGACGACGACCCGTCTGGGGACTCAGCGTACCACAGGGAGGTCCGGATCGCGGCCTCCATTATTCCGACTGGCTGCGACGCGTCTTCACCCAGTCGTGACGCGCTGGGAGGCATAGTTAGGTCCCTGCCTAACACGGCACCGGGGATCGATGGGATCACGGCACGAATGGTGAAGCGTATATGGACTGTAGCGGCTGCGGAACTCGTGTACGTGATTGGAAAGTGTGTGCAAGAAGGGGTGTTTCCCGACGTATGGAAGAATGGGAGGCTTATCGTTCTGCCGAAAGGCAACGGTAAGCCAATGTCCGACCCGAAGGCGTATCGCCCGATCACGCTCCTCCCTGTTTTTGGTAAAATTTTAGAACGCGTCTTATTATGGTGTGCGCCCCAGATTACCAGTGGGATCTCCCCCTGCCAGCACGGCTTTACAAGGGGCAGGTCCACCGTAACGGCGTTGAACGAGATCCTAAGCACGGCAAAGAAAGTTTCATCAAAGTACGTTCAAGCGATTTTTCTGGACATCTCTGGTGCCTTCGACAATGCCTGGTGGCCGATGATTCTCCTCAAGTGCAAGCGAGGCGGTTGTCCGCCTAACATCTATCGGATGTTATCGGACTACTTCCGCGGAAGACGTGTGGGGATGTTCGTCGGTGACCGGGTGCAGTGGAAGGTGTCCACGATGGGATGTCCTCAGGGATCCGTGCTGGGTCCCACTTTGTGGAACGTCCTGCTCGACGACTTGCTTCGGTTGCCGCTACCGGGGGGGGTCAAGGTTGTTGCGTACGCGGATGACATCACCGTACTGATCGAAGCTGACTCCAGGCGTGCGATTGAGCTGGCTGCGGCCGACTCTATCGCCCTCTTTGAGAACTGGGCTCAACGGAACCGCCTCGCGTTCGCGCCGCACAAGTCCCAAATGGTGACGCTCAGAGGGAAGCTCCAGCGGGCCCCAGTGATCAAGCTTGGCGGTGCGTCGATCAAGTCGGTGCGGCATACCGTCGTACTTGGCGTAACAATCGACTCAAGTCTGTCCTTCGCCGAGCATGCGCGATCGATTGGTGAGCGCGCTGCGAACTGCTTCGGCAAGATTTCGCGTGTATCTACCACCTCTTGGGGTGTTAGGTACCCTGCGCTGCGGATCCTCTACTACGGCACCTTTGTAGCGACGGTCACGTATGCTGCGGCGTGTTGGGCAGAGAGGGCGACGCTCTACGTCGTTCGGACGACCCTTATCAGGGCCCAAAGGCCGGCCTTGGTCCTTCTGACCAAGGCCTACCGCTCGAACAGCGCCGCCGCGCTCGCCGTTCTGGCGGGCGTGTTGCCGGCAGACCTCGAGGTCATCCGTGCTGCCAGGCTGGATGCGGCGCGTAGTACCGCGGCCAAAAGGGAGTGGAGCCGGCGCAAGCAGGACATCGGGTTGGGCATAACCCGCGAGTGGCAGGAGCGATGGGCGAATGAGACCAAAGGTAGCGAACTTCGTCGATTCTTCCCGGACGTGGCTGGCCGACTCAGGGCGACCTGGGTCGCGCCGGACTATGAGACCTCGCAGATACTGACGGGTCACGGCTGCTTCCGAAAGCGTCTTCGTGACATGTGCCTCAGCGAGTCTGGTGACTGTGCGTGCGGGCTGGCGGAGGAAGACCTCCACCATGTCCTGTGGGAATGTGCTGAGTACGAGGACCTCCGGAGTGCAATGTTGGAAGGGATCGTGAGAGAAGAGGCGGGACCGGTGTACTATCGGGATCTCGTTGGCTCGGCGGTCAACTTCGGCAAGCTACGGGAGTTCGCGCATCGGTGGCACGCGAGGCGGAGCGCTCTGGACCGTGGACCACAATAGTCGAAGGTGATGCAGAATCAGGCGTGGACCGCGGCGGGCACAGGGATCTCAACGTCGTGTGTCGTCCAGCCCCAGAAGGGGGAGAGTGAAGAAAAGGGACAAGGAACGAAAAGAGAAATAACTTGTAGGGA